>NC_061122.1:71863861-72101719 GCF_002878395.1 Capsicum annuum | reverse complement strand
GTCCCCGATCCTGGTTAGACTTGGGATGCCCATTATGACATAGCCTGGGGTCAGTTCGTGTCAAGTTGGCATCAGAGTCTAGATTCATGGTCATCAGGGAAGTCCACAAAGTTGTATCAAGTTGGGTCTCTTTTAGGGGTGTGAAATGTACCACACTCATAAGAGGGAGGCTGCAAGATATTTAGGAATATTTCACTTTTTTGGTGTTCTATCTTCAATCTTGAGTTTTGAGTCCTGGAATCTCCTTTAATCCTTGTCTGTTCGTTATTCAGATTATGTCTCCTAGATTTGGATCACAAGGAAATTCTTCCATCCCATCTGGGAATAATGCCTAAAGGGTATGTCCTATGTCTGGAGTTTATCTTTAATCTCATGGTCATATTTCTGATGGTGTTGGAGTTCCTTCTATTCTGGATAGTTCTCCTCAGGTCCCTCAGGATAACGTGATGAATAAAAAATTTCGTCAATCTATACATATCATTGCCCAATTGGTTGTTGCTCAGGCTGAGTGGGGTACAACTATTTTTTTGTCTGCTAAGGATATAAGTGTTGGTAAATATATGAAGATGGGTCCTCCAACTTCTTCTAGGGTAAAGGTGGAGGCGGATCCATGGGCTTCCTAGTTTGATAGAAAAGATCTTTCGGGTCATGCAAGCTACTAATGTAGAGGGGGTTAACTTTGCAGCCTATAAGATCAAGGATGTTACTTTTTAGTGGTATGTGGGGTGGGATAGGGATAGAGGTGAAATGGTAGATGAAGGGTTGTGGGAGGCTTTTCCTAATGCATTCTTGGTTATGTTATTTCCTTATGAGTTGAGAAAAGCCAAGATGGAGGAGTTTGTGAACCTTAGGCAGGGGAGGATCTCTATAAAGGAATATGCATTGAAATTCCATCTGATTTTAAGGTATCCTTCTGATTTGGTGGCTAATATGAGGTCAAGAATGAGAAATTTCACATCTAGGTTAAATAGAGATTTGATTTTTGAGAGAAAAACTTCCTTGCTGATTAAAGATATGGACATATCAAGGTTGACAATTCATATGCAGTAGGTTGAGCATGAAAAGAGAAAATAGGTGGAGAATATGGATAGGCAAGAAAAGAGGAGCAAGTTTTTTGAGCAAGGAGGTACGCAGTCTTAGGGACATAAAGATGGTGGAAAATGGTAGAAAAAGAAGTAGGGGAGTTTGGGCACTTTTTCTTTTAGTGCTCCATATCAGTCGGGAGACTTTCATCATTAAGGTGGTGACAATTCTCGGCCACAGGTTTCCCAAACTCAGGCAAGCATAGGTAAGTCAATATCTTTATGTTCTCCTTATCAATTCTTTGGTCGTCCTAGTCAGGGATATTATGAGGTAGGAAGGGAAAAATTCTTTGAGTATTGCCAAGTAGGTCATTGGTTCAGGGATTGTTTGGTCAATAAGGTTGCTATGGGGGTGAATAAGATTCCTGTGGCTTTATTTTCTGCTCCTACACCTAGTAGGATGGCATCTTCTTCTATTACTGCTCTTAGTTCTAGTGTTGGTTGGAACTCTGGAATCCCAACAGGAATCCGAGGCATCACCTGATATCGTTAATTATACGTTGTAGCTTTTCTCTCATGATGTATATGTTTGCTTGATTCGGGGCGCACTCTTTCTTATCTAACTCCATATGTGGCTGTGTATTTTGGTTTCGATCCAGAAGTTATCTCTGATACCTTTTTTATTTCTACCCAAGTAGGTAACTCGTTTATTACTAAGACAGTCTATAGGGGGTACATGGTAGCTGTTGGTGGCAATCAGACCTTGGTCGATCTGTTTGAGTTGGATATGGTAGATTTTGATATAATCTTAGGTATGGATTAGTTGCATTCTTGTTATACATCTGTGGATTGTCGGACCCTTAGGGTTATATTTATGGTCACTGGTGAAACGGTAATAGAATGGGAAGGTAGTGCCTTAGCTCCTAGGCGAAGGTTTATTTCTTATCTTAGAGCTTAGAGGTTAATCTCAAAGGTTTGCCTTTTTTACTTGGTTCGGGTTAAATATTCTAACTCAGAATATCCTTCTTTGTCTTCAGTTCCTATGGTTAATGAGTTTCTAAAGGTCTTTTCGGATGATCTTTCTGGTTTTCCTCCAGATATAGAAATAGAGTTTGGTATTGATTTTCTTTCGGTCACTCATCCAATTTTTATTCCTTTGTATAGAATGGATTCGGATATGTTGAGGGAACTCAAGGAGCAACTTAAGGATCTTTTGGATAATGGGTTTATTCATCCTAGTGTTTCTACGTGGTGTCCGTCAGTATTATTTGTGTGGAAAAAGGATGGTTCCCATCGGATGTGCATTGGCTACAACATTTGATCAGGGAGATGGTCAAGAACAAGTATCCTCTTCCTCGGATAGATGACTTGTTTGACCAATTAAAGGGTGCCAAGTTCTTCACTAAGATAGATTTGGTCTAGGTACCATCATCTCAAGATTAAGGAGGTAGACATTTGCATATATTTTCATATTCAGTCTGGGTATTTTGAGTTCTTAGTGATGTCCTTTGGGTTGACTAATGCTCTGACAACATTTATGGACTTGATGAACGGGGTGTTTAGGCAGTGTTTGGATCTCTTTGTCATTGTGTTTATTGATGACATTCTGGTTTATTCAAAAAGTGGGATGGATTATTTTGGTCACCTCTGTATGGTGTTACAGACCCTAAAGGAACAATAGTTGTATGCCAAGTTCTCTAAGTTTTTGTTCTGGTTGAACTTTGTGACTTCCTTTGGTTATGTTATTTCTAGTAAAGGGATCATGGTAGATCTACAGAAGGTTGCTGTGGCAAAAAGGTTGCCTAGGCCCATGACTCCATCCGATATCCGAAGCTTCATAGATTTGTCTAGGTAATATAGGCAATTTTTGGATATCTTTTCTTCGATATCTGCTCCTTTGACTATGTTGACTCAGAAGAAGGTGAAGTTTTCTTGGTCGGATGCTTGTGAAGTGCGTTTTGAGACGGTTAAGGGCAAGTTTATTTTGGCTCCAATCCTGACCTTGTCTAAAGGCAATGATGGGTTTGTGCTTTATTGTGATGCGTCTTGGGTAAGGCTTGGTTATATTTTTATGCAGCATGGGAAGATAATTTCCTATGCTTCCAGGTAGTTGAAGGTGCATGAGAGGAATTATCCAACTTATGATTTTAAGTTGTTGGCAGTTGTGTTTGCTTTACAAATATGGCGGCATTATTTGTATTGTGTTCACGTGGATATCTTTTATAATCACAGGAGTCTTCAGTACGTGTTCACTCAGAAAGATCTTAATCTTTGGCATATAATATGGCTTGAGCTTCTCAAGGATTATGATATAAGTTTTCACTATAACCCAGGTAAGGCTAATATTGTTGCTGGTGATCTTAGTAGCTTATCCATGGGGATTTTAGCTCACGTGGAGAAAGGTAAGAGGGAATTGGTAAAGGATATTCACCTCTTAGCTAATCTTGGAGTTCGTCTCTTGGACTCTAAGAATGTTGGTGTGATGGTGCAAAAAGTAGTTAAATCATCTCTTTGTTTGGAGATTAAAATAAAGCAAATATTGGATCCTGTCTTAATGAGTGGCATTGTGGGCAATAGGTAGTGGTGTTTAAGATCAGTGGTGATGGTACTTTATGGTATGAAGGGAGGTTAAGGGTTTTGGCTGAGGCGCATGAGTCGCACTATATAGTTCATCCCAGCTCAACTAAGATGTATCGTGATCTAAAGAAGATCTATTGGTGGAATGGCATGAAGAGGGATGTATCTGATTTCATGGCCAAGTGCATGGTGTGTCAACATGTTAAGGTTGAGCATATGAGGCCAGGAAGGTTGTATCAAGAAATTGATTTGCCCAAATGAAAGTGAAAAGTTATTAATATGGACTTCGTTACTAGTCTTCCTAGGTCTCAGAATTAGTATGATTTAATTTGGGTCATCGTGGATAGGATGACCAAGTCTACCCATTTCTCGCCAGTGCGTACTACCTTTTCGGTAGAGAATTCTACGCGTTTGTATCTTTCGGAGATTGTGAAGCTACATGGAGTAACTATTTTGATTATTTCTGATCGTTAATTGCAGTTTATATCTCACTTCTGGCGGTCTTTCAAAAAAGGTTTGGGGACAACGGTTAGTCTAAGTACTTCTTTTCATCCACACTTGGATGGGCAAGTAGAGAGAACTATTCACACATTGGAAGATAAGCTTTGGGCTTGTATGATTGACAATGGTGGTAGTTAGGTTGAGCATCTACATTAGGTGGAGTTTACCTACGATAATAGCTATCATTCGAGTATTAGTATGGCTCTTTTTAAGAAGTTGTATGGTAGGAGATGTATATCTCCTACTGGGTGGTTTGAACTTGGAGAAGCGAACATATTTGGTCTAAATTTGGTTTATCAGGCGATGGAGAAGGTCAAGGAGATTCGGGATAGTCTTAAAGCTGCCCAAAGTTTCCAAAGTCCTATGAGGATGTTAGGTGTAGAGACTTAGAGTTTGAGGTCAGGGATAGGGTGTTCCTCAAGGTGTCTCCCATGAAGGAAGTGGTGCAGTTTGGCAAAAAGGGGAAACTCAGTCCTTGGTTCATTGGCCCTTATGTGATTTTACAGAGAGTTGGCAATGTTACTTATGAGTTGGAGTTTCTATCAAGCATAAATTTGGTTGATCTGGTCTTTTATCTTTTTATGTTAAGGAAGTTTCTTGGTGATCTTTCTTCGGTTGTTCCAATGGAAAGATTGGTTAATTTGGATTCTCTGTCTTATAAAGAGGTTCTAGTTGAGATACTAGATAGGTAAGTTCGCTAGTTGATGACCAAGGATGTAGCTTCCTATTTAGGTTGTATAGAAGAACCATAAGGTGGAAGAAGCTATTTGGGAAGTGAATTAGGACATGAAGTCCCAGTATTTGCATTTGGTTTCTTCTCTTAGGATTCGTGTGAAAGGTATTTGTCTTGAACACATCTTTATTTTCTGAATTTGTTAAAGAAAAGATTAACATCTTGGCCTCTTTATTTTCAAACTTTGGTAAAGCGAATTTTATTGTGCAAGGGATACGGATTATGTGTACGGATCGTATACTGTGGTTACGACTTGGTTGGAAGAGTCATATACTGGAATATGTTTGATCCAAGGGTTGAAGCTTGGAAATGAGTGGTGGATACTGATCTTATTGGAGACTACAACTCGTATGCGCCAGTCGTATCCCTGCGGTGGTTCTTTTTGGGATTTAAGTGAGGGTATTCTTAACATTTCGCTACTTACCCTAATTAGGACCCACGACTTCTAATACACTTAGGAGGTTATTTACCCTATTATTTTATTCATTAACACTTCATAACTATTCCAAAACACTCCATAATTCACTCAAGATATTTTGGGACAAAAGGGATAGGGTTTCATCCTATGGATTGCTTTGAGGCTTGTCTTGCTAATTTCTTTCCATCAATTATCTGGTATAAGGCATGATTCTCTTCCATCATTGTAATTTCAACTAAATGCATGGTTTATACGATTGATTTCATGGTTTTACATTTCATGATTATGGTTTTCAACTATTATTGGGGGTTCGATATTGGATGCTTGGTTATGCTTTCCTATGGTTTTAATTATGCTTTTAAATGTAATAATGATGATTTAATTAAGGGTATTTTTGTTATTTCCCTACTTACCCTAATTAGGACCCATGACTTCTAATACACTTAGGAGGTTATTTACCCTATTATTATATTCATTAACACTTAGTAACTATTCCAAAACACTCCATAATTCTCTCAAGATATTTTAGGGCAAGAGGACTAGGGTTTCATCTTCTTGATTGCTTTGAGTCTTGTCTTGGTGATGTTTTTCCATTAATTCTCTGGTATAAGGCATGATTCTTTTCCATCATTGTAATTTCAACTAAAGGCATGGTTTATAAGATTGATTTCATGGTTTTACTATTTCATGAATATGGTTTTCAGCTATTATTGGGGGTTTCCTATTGAATGCTTGGTTATGGTTTCCTATGGTTTTAATTATGCTTTTAAATATATTAATGATGGTTTTGGACAATTGGATTGCATAGTAATCGTTTAATGGTCTTTGAAATTGGTTTTGGTAATATTATACCCCCAAGGTGTGTGATAAAATGCTTCTAAGGATATGTACATTGTATTGACTTCTTTTAATGGAACTCTTGCATGTTTTAAACTTAAAAAAGTATTTATGCATGGCTTAAATGGTTTGGAAAGGCTAAAGGCTATATGGTTATGCTTTTGGAGAACATGGAACTCTCCTAAGTGGATTTAATATGGTAATTAGAAGGGCACCTAAGGTCCCCTTAACCTAAATGGTTTGGCTATGGATATTACTTGCAAGTAAGGGGTGGTATGACGATAATACTAATGTTAGCCTTTGTTAGTAAATAGTAATGGATTGTTTGGACATGGTTTTAATTGGGAATTAATGGCAGGGTGTATTGCTATGCCATATGAGGTGGCATCCCGGATGGTCCAAAACCAAAAACTCATATTTGCCGATATAAGTGGTCTTGATGACCATGTGCTTGTGTCACATTTTAAATTGGGAAATTTACTAGTCATCCCATGGGATATTCCCTGATCATGCAACTACACTCACTGGGCCCTTTCAGAAAGGGGAGATAAACCCATATGGCCCATGGGTTTTTAAGGCAGAAAGGCTACACAGCCCAGGTAATGATTTTAAGTGTGTGCTAAAACCGTTCCCCTTTTTTGGAACTTATATATGTATGGTTGTATGCATTATGGATGGTTCAGTTTGTTTTATGACTGGAATTATTTTATCCTTATCCTGTGATTCGTACTAGCGGTCATTCGCTAAGCCCATCTATTGGCGTCTGTATACCCATGATATACAGAAACCGGCCATTCTACTCTTCTTGTTTAGCACGTGGATTCGATATCAGCATTTGGGCTGAAGTGGTAATCTTCCACCTTTTCGAAAGGCATTATTTCATGGAATAGATTTCTTTAGACACTTTTCTTTTATTTTGGATATTGGTTTTGGCCATGGTTGGGGACATGTCCAAGCTAATTTTTTACTCTTTTGGTTAAAGGCTTTTTGGTACTTCTGGGGTTTGTATTTGCGATATTGGTATTAGTGTCAATCTTGGAATTGGAATAATTCGGTAGGATGACTTATGAACAATATTATTTGTTGGTCCATCATATTAAATTTTGGTATTGATTTTCATATTGTGTTTTGGTATTCCAATTGGTTTATGGTTTATGGTTGTGTTTGGAACGGTAGGGCGGTTGGTGAGGTACAGTTGGACTCGGTTGGGTCAATCATGGTTGTGACCATATCCCAGAGTCTTAATGAGAAAGATAATGCTATCTTGTTATATTTTTGAAATTTATCCTAACTAAGACTGGATATAAGTGGTTGGGTTGGGTAACAGAGGGTAGTCCCCGATCCTGGTTAAACTTGGGATTCCCATTACAATAAGGCCCAGGGTCGGGTCAATTCATTAGGTGACCTTAAAAAATATGTATCTAGTCTTTAATACCAAAAAAATAAACCCATAAAAATCAACTAGTGTTTTAGTTGTTTTGTTGGTTTTAGGAGTCTATAGTGGGGGCTTGATAGTACCTTTTTTGGTTTGCTTTGTATCTATGTTGTGGACTCTTAGTATTAATGGTTAGCGGTGGTTATGGCAGATGGTGTTGGCTTAGGGCTATGTATTCAGGTTGGATTTGGGTTGGGGAGTAGGGCGGAGGCCGAGGCAGGGGCAGAAAGGGTAAAGTGGCTAAGGGTGACTTTAGGTTGAGAGTAGGGCCATGGAATATAGGTCCTTTACCATAGAAATCAATAGAGTTAATGAAAATTCTTAGGAAAAGTCAAATTAATATAGCTTGTCTCCAAGAAACCAAATGTCTAGGTACTTTGGAGAGGGTAGTAGATGGTTATATGTTGTGGTATTCAGGAAGCATGAGGAATAGGAATGGTGTGGGTATCCTAGAAGATGAGGAGCTTAGGGAGAAAGTGGTAGAGGTTAAGAAGGTTAACAATAGGATGGTGGAAATTAAGATAGTTATCGGAGGCTATTCTTGGAATATTATTATTGTGTATGCCCAGCATATAAGCTTGCATGAAGAATAGATTAAGAGGTTTTAGGAGGCTTTGGACTAGATGGTGTGGGGCACTCGAAGTAATTTGAAGTAGTTCATAGAAAGGGATTTCAATGGGCACATAGGGTCTTCTTTGAGGGGTTATGATGGTGTGTATGGAGGCTATGGATTTAGTATAAGAAATTATGAAGGAGTGTCACTTTTGGATTTTTCTCGGGTGTTTGGTTTGGTTGTAGTGAATTTGAACTTTCACAAAAATGAGGCTTAATTAGTTACCTGTCATTGTTTGGTGGCCAAGTATTAGATTGAATTCTTGCTCCCCAAGAAAGGAAATAGAGATATTTGTAAAGACTATAAGGTCTTGTCGGGTGAGAGTCTTTTTACCCAGCATAGGCTTTTGGTGATGGACTTGGAGATCATAAAGGAGCAGAGGAAGAGAGGTGTAGAGGGTCAGCCGAGGATTCCATGGGGCAGTCTGACTTTGAACGGTGCACTTTATATAAGGTATATGTTCATGGAGAAAAATTCTTGGGGGAGTGGAAGGGATATTGATAGTATGTGGGTTTAGACTACCAGTTGCATCAGGGAGACAACTAGAGAGGTGTTGGGTGTTGTGAGAGGCCACTCGAGCAAGCACCTAGGAGACTGGTGGTGGAACAAAGAGGTGATAGGAAGGTGGAGGTTAAGAAGAGAGCTTACACGAAGTTGGATGAGATCAAGGATGAAGAGGATAAACAAAATAATAGTGAGTAGTATAAGATAGCTAGGCAAGAAGAAAAATTAGAAGTCACGAGGGCTAAAGATATGGCTTTTGAGAGTTTATACGTTAGATAGTAAAGGAAGGGATAAAAATTTATACAGGATAGTAAAGGGTAGGGAGAAAAAGGATCAAGACCACGATCAGGTGAAGTGTACTAAGGATATGGACAAGAAAGTTTTGGTAGAGGAGGGTTGTATTAAGAAGAGATGGCAGTCTTATTTCCACAAACTCCTGGATAAAGGCATGGATACTAGCATTGTGTTAGAGGATTTGGAGTATTCGGAGAGATTTCGTGTTTATGGTTATTGCAGGAGTATTAAGGTTGAGGAGGTAAAGGGATTTATTCGTAGGATGCATAGAGTTATAGCGATGGGACCAAATGAGATTTTGGTAGAGTTTTAGAAGTGTATAAGAGGTGGAGGTATAGAGTAATTGACTACGTTGTTTAACATAATTTGTAAGATGGTAAGGATGACTGAAGCTTGGAGGTGGAGCACGATTATACCATAGTGTAAGAATAAGGGTGACATTAAGGATTATATAGAGGGATTAAGATATTGAGTCACATAATGAATATTTTGCAGAGGGTGGTAGAGTTATGGTTGCGTAGGATTATTACTATTTCTGAAAATTAGTTTAGATTTATGCCAGGGCTCATGACTACTAAAGCCATCTATCTCGTTGGGATATTGGTGGAGCAGTATAGGGAAAGAAAAAAAGATTTGCACTTGGTGTTTATCGACTTGGAGAAGGCCTATGATAGAGTTCCCTGGGAGGTTCCTTAGAGGTTTTTGCAGGCTAGAGTCATATCTATGATGTATGTTAGGGCAGATAAGTATATGTACGATGGAGCCAAGACTCGGGTCAGGACTAGGGGAGGGGACTCAAAAAACTTTCCCATCTTGATGGGGTTACACCAAAGATCGATGCTTAGGCCATTTCTTTTTTCCTTAGCGATGGATGTTTTGACACAACAAATTCAAGGTGAGGTTCCTTACTGTTTTCTTTTTATGAGTGATATAGTCTTGATTAATGAGACACATAGTGGAGCTAATGCTAAATTGGAGGTTTGGAGGCAAACCCTTGCGTCTAAATAGTTTAGGTTGAGTAGATCCAAGACGGAATATTTGGAGTATAAGTTCAGTGGGGTTTCTCATGAGTTTGATATGGTCATTAAGGTTGATACTCATTCTATAAATAAGAGAGAGAGTTTCAAGTATCTAGGATCTATAATTCGGGAAAATAGAAAGATTAACGATGATGTCAGTTATCAGATCGTGGTAGAGTGGATGAAATAGAGACTCACCTCTAGAATCTTGTGTGACAAGAAGGTTCCTTCTAAACTTAAAGGCAAGATCTACAGAGTAGTGGTTAGACCAGCTTTATTGTATTGGGTGGAGTATTGGCCTATTTAAAAAAGCCCAAACCTAGAAGATGAAGGTGGCAGAGGTGAGAATGTATTGGTGGATGTACAGGTACACTAGAAAAGATAGGATTAGAAATAAGGTTATTAAAAATAAGGTATGAGTCGGTTCGGTGTAATCCAAGGCATGGGAAGCGAGGTTAAAATGGTTTGGTAGTATGATGAGGAGGGACACGGATGCCCCAGTGTGGATGTGTGAGAGGTTATATAGAGATGGTTTTAAGCGAGGTAGAGGTAGACAAAAGAAGCATTGGTGGGAGTTGATTATACATGACATTGAGCATCTCCAGCTTACCGAGGACATGACCCAAGATAGGAAGCTGAGGAGGAGGAGGATTAGGGTAGAAGGTTAGTATAAGCTTAGGTTATTGTTTCTTCTACTGTATTACTTTATGTCTCTTGCCTATGGTATTATAGGATATTTTTTATTTATATTGTATCTTGTCCTTTTACTGTTTCGTATATGGATTGTTTTATTGTGAGCTAGGAGTATTTCAAAAACAACTTCTCAACCTCACATCTGATGTGGTGGCATGGACTGTGTACACTTACCCTTCTCAGACCCCACTTGGTGGGAATATACTTGGTATGTTGTTATTGTTGTTGTTATTGTTGATTTTATTAATAGAAGATAGTTAAGAGGATTAATTGCGATAAGGCGATGTGATGATATAACTTAAGAACCTAATGTCTGGTTTAGCTATGCTCTAGAAAGTAAGATATGTGAAGGAGAATGACTCTAGCTAGAATTGTAAATATAATAGGGTCGAGTGGTTTAGTAACTAAATAAAAGGACAGTGTCTTAAACTTACTATTGACTTGCGTGTAAGAGGTACAAGTTTATAACTAAATTTACCAGTTTGAATAGGATTTAAAGAGATTTAAATTGGTGAATGAAATAGGATAATGAATTAGAGTGAAAATATTAATCTCGATAGAATATGTACTCCTAAAATGAATACTAAATAGATTGGCATTTAGGTATATTTGTTTTAAATGATTGTGTTTAATTAATGATTATTTGTGAAAGTACTGAATCGGCCTTCAGGCATTATTTTGATTTCATGTTTTAGTAGATATCTGTTGATTACTTAGAATGATAACTTTTTTGATTATTTATTGCATTTAATTGTTTTTCATTAATTATAAGTTTTTCTTTGATCATTTTGCTTACACCTGATTTGAATGAGGTGTTTGTGATTGTTTAAGCACTACTTGTAATTATTGACAGCCTCTGGCATTTATGTTGACAGTATTGATGATGATACTGAGAGCATGAAATTCATCATGTTGATATGATATGGATAATAATTAGTTGATGATATTGAGATCATGATGTTAATAATGTTAATAGTGAAATAACAATTTATGATGATGTTGAGATGAGAAAGAGATGGTATGTTCATCTTGGATGCAGACATTCATCACATGCATTTGGATGTACTTCTGTATATACATGTTTATGTTGTTGATGGTTCCTAGATTATGTCAATTTAGATTAATGATTTAACACTTTTGATTATCCATGCTAAGATTAAAAATGTGCTTCAAGTACATGTAGCATAAAAAACCATGTTTTGATTTTATGAATAGTGATTTAGACATGTATTAAGTCTGCAAGAAAGGCCTAGCTCATGCTAAGTCCAATCCTTCCTTACTGATTGATTTCTTTAGAAGAATCTTGCTATAGTCAACTTCAATTGAGCATAAAACCTAGATTCTAATGTATTTTGAAGCTTAATACCTACCAAATAATTGATATTTGAATTATATTTCCAAGTCATCAAGTTTTGCCTTAATCCAATATTAGAGTAAAAAGCAGTGTCCATTTTTAGTGAAGCACTATCCAGGAGTGAGATGTCATGAGAAAAACCACGATTGTGTTTACATTGTACAGCTATACAATGGTCTTGCATGGTCAAAACAACTCCAAAAACCTGAAACTTGATGAGTATACCTTTAAACCACGAGAGAAAAACATGACCTTATTGTAAAACAATGATTTTAGGTACGACCGTGAGTCCTAAAAATAAACCGGTTTAAACTTCTGAGCTATGAACCAAGGCATGATCATGAGTGGGTAAAAAAATAGTATCATGTCTCTTCTGATAAGGTTCGGAGAACCTCCAATTCATCCTCCCACCCAGGAGCACTACCTATGATCGTAGATTGATCCTACGATCATGGGATGGTTCGTGCACTCACTTTGCTGCTTTTTAAGTTGCATATTTAAAAGGTCACAACATTATTTTCCACTCTTTTAACATCCAAATTATGTCCTTTAATTTATTTAAAGAATTATTATTAATGTTAATATTACAATATGCCCTCATTACTAAAAAAAATATTTGACACATACTTTTAACATTAAGAAAAGAGGTGATTTATTCCCCCCAAGGTAGTCCTGGGGTTTATTTTCCTCAGGCTATCAATTTCAAGTCTTTTTATAGGGTTCTCATCTCAAGGTATATGGTATTTCATCAATGGGTTTCCATTACCCTCTTGAGTCCTAAAGCTAACTCAATTCCTAAGTTTAGTTCTTTCTTTAAAGCTTCAGGTTCATAAAAAATTAAAATTCCTTGATATCTCAGTCGCCTAGTATAATTAAGTTGTAATCAATGTTTTATTATGAATTTCAAAACCTTTACATGTTCACGATCATAAAACCTAATTATAGTGTGAAATCCATGATTTTGGACATGACATAATAAATTCTTTAAATTCACCTAGATTATAAAATGGTTATAATAGTTGTATTTTTCAAAGATGGTGGGTTATGAACACTAGATGACCTAGGATATCATGAATTGTCAGTTGAATACTCATTCTTTCAGTATTCTTTCAGTTAAAGCATCTGCTTTTTAATTTAAGAATATCAATATTGTTGAGCATTACAGTATATCAATTAAATGTCGGTTGGGGAGTAGTACATAGCACAAAGAGGTCACTAGTTCAGATAACCCATGTCCCAAAACTAAGTTGCCAGCATAGATTGACACTATATTCCTTTGGACATAAAATTAGTAGGTCTACATCAGTCCGTGTTCGTACCCTTAGCAAGGTAATGAACACTCATCCTACTAGGATAACTAGTCGGGACTTATTTAGCTTAGACAGGTTATGTTGATTAATAGTAGCTCCCATAGTTTAGTCTCAGACCTCACATAACCGTATATTCAATTTTTTCAGTATAATATATTGTTTCATGATTACTACTAGGCTATTGCATCAATATACAATTTTTCGTTCATGTTCAACTGCTTTTGTAATTTTAATCTTTCTTAGCATACATAGCATAGTTCATATCTCACATGCTTAGTAAGTTCCAAGAACTGACCGCATACCTCTGTTTGTGCTATATCATCTTATAATATAGGTTCAGATGCTAAATATCTAGACCAAGACGGTATGATTCCTTACCACATAAGTAGTAGTACGTTGGTGAGTCCTATTATTTCAAGAACATGTATTAGTATTTTTTTTGTTATTTTAGTTTTAGAAGTTAGAGTTAGCTGAGGACATGTCACATTAAGTCATCTTATTTAGAGGATTTCAGACAAATAGATGGATTATGATTTCAACCTCATGGTTTTAAACTCAGATATTGTTTTGGGTTTGCATAACTACTATATCAATTAGTATTACTTCTTCACAGTATCATATTAGTTATCTTAGTTTTTTTAGTGTTATGCCAAGCCATAGGTTAACTTGGGTAACTTGTGACTCTAAACATAGTGTTTCAACTTGGGAGTAGTCTCAGATTGTAAAAAACATGGTATCATAGCATTAGGTATAAGGTTTCAAGTAGAGCTTATTCATTGGTGTGAAGCGTGCCACACTTATGAGTGAGAGGTTATGAATCATTTTAGGAAAAGTTGCATTCCTTTAATGTTTGTATCATGCGATAAAGTATGAACTCTATTAAAACCTTATTCTAACTCATTCTCCCTATGTTTTCATAATATGCCTCCTAAGGGAACTAACGGATGGAGGAATGGGAATTAGTATGTACGACCACCATGTCTAGCAAACCTTTTGAATGGATAAGTCTCCCATGCCAAATCCAGGGTTAGTTGTACAACATTTACCAAGTCTTTGACCACCCAGAATAACCAAATAATTATTATACCAACCAAACCAGCTATGAATATAGAAGTATCCAGATTTTGAGACTTCACTCAAATAAATCCTCTAGTAATCTTTGGATCTAAGTCGTAAGAGCATCCATCGATGTTCTTGGATAAAATCTAGAAGGTTATTGAGATCATGGGTGTTATCCAACTAAATGTGTGGACTTGGCTGCCTATCATTTGCAAGGAGTTGCTAAAAACTAGATAAAGGTGAAAATATAGGACAATAGATTAAGATGAGTTTGTTGTTTCAATTCTAGGTAGGTTCTTCCCACTTAAGGTAAGTGAGACAAGGTTTAGGAATTCATAAATTTGAAGTAGGATAAGATGAGTGTGAAGAAGTATTATCTTAAGTTTACTTAGTTGGATAAGTATGCTCTGGATATAGTTGCTGACTCTAGTGACCGCATGAGTAAGTTTGTGTCTAGTATTTCTAAAGATGTGGTCAAAGAGTGTATAACTATATAATTTTTTAAGGAGATAGACATCTCAAGGATGATGATTCATGCTCAACTAATTAAAGAAGAAAAAATCATGAAGAAGGAAAGAGAGTGTAAGGGGGCTAGAACAGGTAGTTTTACTTTCTCTCAATAGATATCAGATAGTGGAAATTGTTCTCAGTTTTAATAGAAATCTTTATCTTCAGCCCCATCTTCTAGTAGTACCTTAGTGCCTGAGTTCAGGAAAAAGTATTGGGATAAAGAACCAGGCTCAAAGTCCCAGTTCTCTATCACTAGTGAATGTACTAATACATATTTTAAGAGATGCGGTAATACTCACCAAGAAGAGTGTATAGGTGGTAGAGGAATTTTTTTAGGTACATCAAGCCATAGCATAACTCGAATAAATTCCCACAGGCCCAAAAAATGGTGGAGATGCTCATTAGAAGACTTACTCTTATACTTTAGTAGCTCCAGCAATAAAATATGTTATCTAGTATAGGTGGAGGTCTACTTCAGAACAGGTTTTATACCCTTCAGAACTAAGAAGATCAGGAAGGTTATAAAGATGTAGTCACTGGTACATTATAGATCTTCCATAGTTATGTTTAAGCATTATTAGATCTGAGAGACATACTTTAATTTGTGACTCCTTATATTACAGTAGACTTTGGTCTCTGTTCCCTAATTCTTTCAGAATGTTTCTCGGTCTCTACTCCAATTGGTGATTTGATCATAGCAATTTGGGTATAGAAAAATTGACCAATCATAGTTTCCCAAAAAGTTACCTCAGTTTACCTTGTGGAGTTAGACATGGTATATTTTGATGTCATTCTTTGCAAGCATAGGCTACACTCTTGCTATGCCTCGATAGATTGTAGAAGAGAGTATTCCAATTCCAATTTTCAAATGACCTAATTCTAGACTGGGAAGGTAATACTTCAACACCTATGGGTTCACTTATCTCTTACCTTAAAGCAAGAAAATTAATCTCCAAGGGTTGAATCTATCATCTTGCTTTGGTAAAGGATTCAAAATTCAAGATTCCAAATCATAAGTAGGTTCCAGTGGTAAATGGGTTTCCAGAATTTTTAAAGGAAGATCTACTCAGAGTTCCCCCCAAATGTGAAATTGAATTTGAAATAGATCTCATTCTAGAAACCCTACCTATTTCAATTACCCTATATAGAATAGCTCTATTAGAGCTTAAGAATTTGAAGGAATAGTTGAAATTTGGTGTGAGTGGTAGAAACTGATCGTGATGGTGTTGTCACTCCTTCTGGTAAAGGTTGGTTCCATGGAATAAAGAGGTTAAGGATGGTCTCTCAACTTCTCATAGTTTGTGACTGATGAGTCTGGTTGTACCTTTACAAGTTCATCTCTAGGGATTTGCCTTGGGATCTGAGTACACTGAGTGGTTCCATTAGTAGCATCTATGTTTAGGAGCAAAGCATCTTTGCTATCTGGAAAGTATAGATCTATGGCGTGATTTTGAACACACCAAGCTGCCTGGTAGAGACGTGTTTCTAGACTTGCATCTCTGACTTTTGGAACTCTGATAATCTAGACCTGGATCTTCAATGCCTCCGTTAAATACGGATTGGAAAGAAACAGGTTGAAGTTGGGGAATATAGTGACAAAGACTGTCCCAAAGTTTAGTGTTATTTATTAAGTTCCCAAGTTGGCATGTTGGTATTTTTTATATCTAGTATGAAGTAGAGAACGACACACCACTACTGGCAGTCCTTTTCTTTCGTGATATGTCAATGCAACCCTAACAGCACCAAAGTGAATATGGGTAAAACCTTGGTTTCTCCACCATTGTGGAAAATCTTTAAGAATCTTTACTGTGATGAACTTTTAGTCCTAAGTTGAAATAATAAGTAACTATATATTCTTCAACTCCCTTTAGTCTCTGTTCTACCAAAGAATAGATCTGCGGTAATGGGTTACATGCCTTCTCTGCAAAGGCAGAGTAAGGGTTTATAAGAGGCAGATATGTTGAAGATATTTTATGTTTCAAGGGTAACAAATCTACTTTGTATAGGTATTCATACTTATAATACAAATCTTTGTTAACAACAGGTAACATATTTAGTCGAGCTAGAATTTACAGGGACTGGTCACACTCAAAGAAGACTGTAGAGACTCTGAGACAGACATATTTTTGTATTTTCTGCAAAAAAAACACTCGATGTATTTGTTCTAAATCTCTTATAAGAAGCCACAACAAATATTTATTCTAAAATCTCTTATAAGAAGCCACAACAAATATTTATTCTAAAATCTAAGAAAGGAAACTATGACTCGATTATGTACAAGATGCAAAATACCGCTTGGACACAACATGAGTCTTTTTTTTAAGCTAGTTGGACTTGATCAGAATGCCTAGAGGAATAACACTTGAACTCCATGACGATATAGTACTGATGGCAAATGTACCAGAATAGACATAGGAGTTCTTCCTGGGAGTCATCGTCTATCATAATGAACACGTAACAAAAAGATATCTTGGATGTTCTATGAACGACATCAGGATGGATTTGGTACAACTTTTGAATACTTGAAGCTTCTAGAAAGTCTATCGTTCTTAGTGAATAGATGGATCTAAGGAACCCTATATTTGTTGAACATATCTGGAGAGCAATTTGTTATTCCAGAAGATAATATACCTGATGTATTGAGCATGAGATACTGACTAGCCAATTTCTGCTTTTCTTCTCCTATGCTAAATATCAGGTAGAGATCATTACAATAGATGTCTCCTGATTCTTCATAAACATCTACAGAGAAGAAGGTGTCCTCCTTTGGCTCTTTCTCCAGTGAGAAGTCCGATTCAAGGTCGTCCTCTTTGTTAAGATAGATTGTATCATGATCAATTATTTCTTTAAAGAGGTGGACAGAGTATTTCGACTTCTTGAGTTGAGGATAGTTTTTTGTAGAGTGACTAGGATTTCTATAGGAGCATTTATCATTCTTCTTTTTATTGTCTGCTAGGCTCCTTCATTTGGAATACCTGGTTTGGTTAACTACCTTAGGCTCATCATCTTGAGGCCTGGGTAGTTTGAATCTCTTAAATAATATTTTTTTCTATGTTCCTCCCTGACGGCTTGAACAGGGTAATCAAACTTCATAACAAGATTCTTCCTGCTATAATAATGATCAAGAACTAGGTTATTCTCAAAAATCTGCTTTTGTACAGGTCTCTTCTTGCATAGACTGTTCAAGGCCTGGAAGATGAACCGCATGGTGTAGCTTACGTCTCTGTAGAAGGATTTCAGTAGGATTTCTGGTGTTGATGACAAAGTCTTAAGATGGGAGATAAATGGTTTGATCCTTAATCCCAAGTGGATTTCACAAGTTTGTGAGGATTTCAGAAAATATGGACGTGTTGTCTGATAGTATCATGTATTGTACTCTTTCAACTAAATTCTTCATCGTCATGAGAGTATAGAAGTCCTAAGGCAAAGGTATAATTGGAGCTATGGGTTATTTAGCCTCTATTGTCGGTTCTTGCCTCCTTTCTGGGGCTGGATCACTAGTAATTTCATATTGATCAGAGACTAATTTAGAGACCGCTAGTTCCCTTGAGTGTTTGTCAAACATAGATGGGTATTCCATTCCAAGAAATTGGATAGATGGCTCCAAAGAATCTTTATTACCTTTGACATAGTCATAAGAATAGAAGTCATCATTAGCATCAGAAGAGTGCCGACTAATGAAAGGTTATGGTTGGCCATCAATGAAGACGTCATCGGATGTTTGTTCTTTGGGTTGAAAGAAGGTTCGGGTGTATAGTCTGCAGCATGATGAAGATGACAAAGAGATTCTCCTTCAGTTGGGAATTGAGAAGCCATGGTTTCCTTCTAGGTTTGAGATGCCCTCTTCGCCTTTCTAGATTCAGGACAAATTTTTGCAAAGTGACCTCTGTCATGACAGATGAAGCATCTGTGCTTTCCTGGAGCTTTCTTCCTAGATTATTTGGCATCTTTGTTGATAATTAATTCTATGTCCGATAATTTCTTCTTTTCGGTCCATCTGAACTGCATGTACCTTTTGGCCCTTGCCTGACATCTCGAGAGATGGGGAGACCCTTCAAGCTTGAGAACTAAATTATCATGTTTAGCTTTAGAGTAGATAGATTGGGAACATTCATCTAAGATGATGTTGTCAAATAAAGTTTCCTTATGCTTTTCAAAAGGATAGGAGTCTGTGTGATAAGATGACTCCTTTAGAATAAGCTCATCATCCTTTGGAACAACTAGACCTGGGTCAACATGATTGAGGTTGGTCAAGTTAGCAGCCTTGTCATATTTCTTAAGAAGACATTATATTAGAGAGACCTATTTGTCGTTGTGGAACTCTTTGTCAGGGATCCACAAGAGATCATTTGAAGTGGCGGAATTTGGTTCACAACTTGAGATCATCATATGAGCTAGAACAACTAACAAGTCATTTATGCCCTACAGTTGTTCTTTTTTATCACAATTCTGGGATGCTCTTTGAATAAAAAAAACCTCTGGTGGCTCGTCATTTTGGGTTTTTGAGCTTTTGATATCAAGGTCATAAACTGGGACTACAGGAGCCAAAGGAGCTAAATTATGGAAGATAGGAGAATATGTCATGACTATCTTATCAACATCATATAGAACTGCGCTAGAACTCCTTATCTTCTCAACCCTTTGTGTCATGGAATCTTTCCTTGTCCACATAATATCAAACTTTTATTCATCTTCTGGAGCTGAAGTGAATTGCATAGAAGAATGAGGTAGAGAAGGTTGGTGTAACCTCTATGGACAATATCCATGTGGAAATACGGCAGATACTTTTGCCTTTTGCAGTATGGCGCAATCATATTTTACATTCTGGATTTCTTCTTCAAAAGAGGTTATTTCTTATATTGTTGGTAAGAAAATATAGAAATGGAGTTTTTAGTAGGCATTTTTCAGACAGCATGGTCCACAACTTATCTTTGAGCACTCAGATAAGTATGACAGTTTAGGGGCAGCTGAAATATTTTCTGATCAAATAAAATATGGTAATTTGGATCTCGGTTTAGGTTATCCTTTTCAGATCAGTTTTTTGGTGGGTAAGCATTTATGTGAATGAACCTAGAAAGGGGCACCATAAGTATATGAGGTCTGATTTTAGATTAAGTAGTCGTTGCATCCCTTCTTTTACAGATTTTATTGTCATAGTCAGTGTTCCATAGGTAATGTCCCGAGAAAGGACATTTGCTCCATATCAGAGTATGACCCTCATGGTTGAAGTTCTTTATCCATTCATGTTGTTTCATAAATCTAGTGACGAACCTGAGGATGGTTCTCGGGTCCTTTACATCTGTAAGATCATCACATGGGTTATACATGGGGATGTATAAGGTGGATCTAGGTGGATTTCTAAAGTGGAGCTGGTCGAGATCGTCAATGGACTTCAAAGGTTGAGTATGGGCTCTCAACTTCTCATATTTTGTGACCTATGAGTTTGGGATAATGTTGACTAGTTTATCCTTAGATGTGGTTCTCGAGATCTTGGTGCACTATATGGTTCTATCTATTGTCTAAATGTTCAAGAACAGAGAGTTTTTTCCACTCAGAGGATATAAGTTCATGTTATGGTTTTGAACTCGATAGGATATCTGGCTTTAAAGAGTTGCCTTAATGGCATCTCTGCCTCGTGGAGCTTCTATAACTGAGACCTTGATCTTTAACGCCCTTTTCTGAAGTAGATCAGATAATGGGATGTTTAAGTTGGGGAACATGGCTACAAAGACTATACCATCATCCAACATAATCTCTAATGTACCCAAATACGCATGTTGGTACTTGTTAAATCTGGTATCAAGAAGAGAAAGATGCACCACAAATGGTCATCCTTTTCTTCCTTAATATGTTAGGGCAATTCACATAGCACTAATGTTGAGAAGAGTAAATCCAAGACTTTTCCATTGCTGAGGAAAACTCTCTGGCATTTTCAGTGATATAAACTATTCCTTTAGATTCACCAGAATAGGGTGTTCGACAAGTGGTGTAGCATCAACATATTCCTTAACTCCTTTTCAATTTTCTTCGACCATAGAATAGATCTTCATCTAGGGATTGCATAACGTTTTAGCATTAGCTGATAGGGGTTTTGTAAGGGTGTAGTACACATCTGGTTTTGTGATGGAAACACCTCTATGTCATATAAATAGTCAATTTTACATATTAACATATCACTAGGAGTGATACATATGTTTATCTTGACCAAAGGATTATATGAACTAGATGAGGAAGATGGTTAGGAATCTAGGAAGGATATATTTTTTTGTATTTTCTATATATAAAGACTCGATGTATTTGTTCTAAAGTTCTAAGGGAAAGACTTGATAAAATCATTTTGTATTTTTATGGACTGACTCTATATATTTGAGCTAAATATCTAAGGACAAGACACTACAAATATAAATCTAACAGAAAAAACCACAACTCGATTATGTACATGACGCAGAATACAAAACCTGGAAAACACTGACTTTGATAATGAAAATGAAACTATAACTCAAATATGTACAGGACTTTGATGGTGACATCGGAATGTACAAAGAAAAAGTATCAGAAAACAAAAATAAAAATGTAACGTTGTCTCACATTTATGCAATCAGCAGATGTGTATGCAAACTCATACTTCCTCCCTCCCTTCGAGAGTAGGGATGGAAGCAAATACATTCGGAGAACATTCTATATATCTTATCTATTATGTGTTCATTGTACTAACCAATTACTCCCAATATGAACTCCTATGGCTATTCTGGTACATTTTCCATCATTACTATATCGTCATGGATTTCAAGTTTTATGTCTTCAGGCATTATGATTGAATCCAACTAGCTTCAAAAAGATTCATGTTGTGGTCCAAGCCACGACTATATTGGATTTGATGCTCAAGAGATTCCTTTAATTCAATGGCCTTTATGTTATATCATCTATTAGGAATCACAGGCCATGAAATCCAAGCTCAGCTGGAAATTCACTACTCTATGATTTCCTGATTTAATGCCCACTATTAAAGATGAATATTATGAAGTACAATGTTTCACTATATAGTAGAACAGATGCATTGCAAAGAAATAAAACTCCACCGATGATCATCCCAATTGGGATCAAGTTTGACAATTATTAAGGAAATATCAGCCATCGTATAAGATCACAAAAGATTAATTCACAAACACCATCAAAAGCATACAGCTAAAGTCCCCCCACAGCAATACAAAAATTCATAAAATTAAAGGAGCTACTTCACCAGATCGATGAAGAGAAGCTTCAAAGTCCAAGAATACCATAGGAAGAAACACGACATAGATTGGTGGATGAAAGAAGGATACGCGAGCTTATCACCACCGGCACCATCCAATACTATTTGAAAGATGACGTCAGATGACATATGCCAGAAGTTACCCTCTCTAATGAGTTACCCTTCCTAGTGGGTTACCCTCTTTAGTGTGTTACCTTTCTCTCCAAGAAAACCTTGTCAGATGGGTTACCTCACTAGTAGGTCACCTTTTCCAGTGAGCTACCTTTATCCTAAGGAAACCCTCCTTAGTGTGTTACCCTTTCAGATGGGTTTGTCCTGAAGTTGCTTACTTACCTGCTCGCACATGCTATCACATGCAAAGAACATTAGTGTGTTTTGTTTTTATTTTTCCCATCACATGTTAGTAGGGCCCACTGTGAATAAGGATAAGGCTTATCAAGTCATAATACATAAAGCTTATCCCTTACATAAAGAACATTAGTGTGTTTTGTTTTTATATTCTAGATTTTGTAAAAATCGAGTTGTAGTTTCTATTGTTAGATTAATATTTTTAGTGTCTTGTCCTTTGATCTTTAGCACAACTATATAGTCAGTCCATAAAAATTTTAAAAAAAAGATTTTATCGAGTCTTGTCCTTAGAACATTAGAACAAATACATCGAGTCTTAATAGCCAAAAAATACCAAAAATATATGCCCGTCCCAGAGTCCTCACAATACTCCTAATCTAGTTCATATAATCCCTTTTTTCAAGATAAACATATCTCTCACTCCTTGTGAAACATTGTCATTTAAACTTCACTATAAATATGAAGTAGAGTTGTTACCATAATAGAACTAGATATGTACCACACCTTTACAAAAGCCCTATTAAACTGTTGCTAAAAAGATATGCAATCCCCGGTTAAAGCTCCACTCTATGGTCCAAGAAAAGCCAAAAGGAGTTAAGGAATATGTTATTTCTACACCACTTGTCGAGCACCCTATTTTGTTGAATCCAGAGGAACAGTTTATATCACTGCAAATGCTGGAGGACTTTCCACAACAATGAAAAAGTCTTGGATTTAGTCATCTCTATATTGGTTCTTATGCGAATTGCGCTAACATATCAAGGAAGAAAAGGCCAACCAATTGTGATGTATCATTCTCTTCTTGATACCAGATTCAACAAACACCAATATGCTAATTTTGATCCAACTTCAACATGCCATTATCTGATCCACATCTGATGGAGGCATTGAAGAGCTAGGTCCAGGTTCTCGAAGCTCCGTAAGACAAAGATGCCATTTAAGCAACTCTTCACTGCCAGATAGACTGGCGAGTTCAGAACCATAACTTGTACTTATATCCTCCTAGTGGCAAGAACTCTCTTTCTTAAACATTAATATAATTGATAGAACCACAGAGTGCACCAAGATCCCGAGAAACATATCTAGGGATGAACTAGGCAACATTATCCCAGCCTCATGGGTTATAAAATATGAGTTCAGAGCCTATCTTCAACCTCTCAAGTCTACGAAAGATTCCGACTACCTCTACCTAAAAAATACACCTAGAACCACCTTCTACATCCACATGTACAACCAAATTGATGATCATATGGATGAAAAGGACCCGAGAACCATCCTCAGGTTCCTCTCTAGATTTATGAAACAACTTGATTGGGTAAAGAACTTCAATAATAAGGGTTGTACTTTGATGTGGCATAAATGTCCTTTCTCAGGACATTACCCATAGAAGACTGACTGTGACTATAAAATCTGCAAAAGAAGGGATGGAATGACTGCTCGATCTGAAACCAACCCTTAGATTCTTATGACGCCCCTTTCCAGGTCTAGTCACATAAAAGCTTACCCATCGAATCACCAATCTGAAAAGTATAACCTAACTCGAGCTCCAAAATTACCACATGTTATCCAATCAGAAAATACTCTAGCTGCCCCCAAACTGTCATACTTATCAGAGAACTAGAAGATAAGTTGCGGACCATACGGTCTAAAAAATGCCCTTTAAGAACTCTGTATCTATATTTTCTTCCATAATAACATAAGGAAATAACCTCTCTTGAAGAAGAAATCTAGAATCTGAAATATGATTGTGCCATACTCCAAAAGGAATATGGTTGGGCTAAAGTATATACCGTATTTCCACATGGATATTCTCCACAGAGGTTAGGCCAACCTTTTCCATCTTTATCCATCGATTTCACTTCAGCTCCAGAATATGAACAAAAGTATGATACTATGTGGATAAGGAAAGATGCCATGACACAAAGGGTCAAGAAGATAAGATGTTCTAGCCCAGTTCCATATGATGCTAATAAGATTCACAATATATGCTCCCATCTGCCGTAATTCAGCTCCTCCAGCTCCTGTAGTCCAAGTTGATAACCTTGATATCTAAAGCTCAGTCACATAAATGCTTACCTACAAAATAAGCGATCTAAAAAGGATAACCTGACCCAAGCTCCAAAATTACCATTGTTATCCGATTAGAAAATGCCTCAGCTGCCCCACAAACTGCCACACTTATCAGAGTACTCAAAGATAGGTTATGGACCATATGGTCTAAAAACTGACTGCTAGGAGCTCCATTTCTATATTTTCTTTCCCAACAACATAAGGAAATAACCTCTCTTAAAGAAGAAATCTATAATCTAAAATATGATTGCACTATTCTTCAAAAGGAAAATGATTGCGCCGTACTACAAAAGGTCAAATTATCTACCCTATTTCCTTATGGATATTATCTTTAGAGATTATGCCAACCTTTTTCACCCATTCATCTATGCAATTCACTTCAGCTCCAGAAGATGAACAAAAGTCTTATACAATATGGTCAAGGAAAGATGCCATGACACATAGGGTCAAAAAGATAAGGTATTCTAGCATGGTTCCATATGATGTTGATAAGATGGTCACAACATATTCTCCCATCTACCATAATCAAGCTCCTCCACCCCCTGTAGTCCCAGCTGATGACCTTGATATCTGAAGCTCGAAAACCCAAAATGACGGGCCACAAGAGGCTCCTTCTATTCAGAGAACATCCCTAAATGGTGATTAAAAAGAACAATTATAGGGCATAAATGACTTGTCAGTTGATCTATATCATATGATGATTTCAAGTTGTGAATAAAATTCCACCACTTCATAAGACCTCTTACGGATCCCTGATGAGGAATCCCACAATGGCAAATAGGTCTCTCTAAGAGAATATCTTTTCAAGAATAATGACAAAGCTGCTAATTTGACAACTTTAATCAAGTTGACCCAAGTCTTGTCGTTCATAAGAATGATGAGCTTATTCCGAAAGAGTCATCTCGTAACAAAGAGTCCCATCCTTTCATGAAGCATAAGGAAACTTTATTCGGTAACATCATAATGTTCCCAATCTTTCCACTGTAATATTATACATGATGATCCATTTCTCAAGCTAGAAGGGTCTCCCCAGCTCTTGAGATGTCAAGCAAAGCACAAAAGGTACATGCAGTTCAGATGGGCTAGGAACAAGAAATTGTTGGACAAAAAACTGATGACCAGCAAAGATGTCAAATCCTTTAGGAAGAAAGATCCCATCAAGCACAAATGCTTGATCTGCCATGACAGATGACACTTTGCAAAAGTATGTCCAAAATCCAGAAAGGCAAAGAGGGCAGCTTAAACCTCAAATAAAACCATGGCTTCTCAATTCTTAGCTAAAGATAAATCTCTTTATTATCTTTATCCTGCTACTGATGATATTCTTGAATTTTATTTCAACACAGAGAAAGGAACATCCAAAGCCGTCTTCATTAATGGAAACAACAACCTTTCATTAGTACATAGCCATCTAATGCTAATGATGAGTTCATTATGCTAGTGAATGTTTCAAAGGTAATGAAGATGCTTTGCAGCCATCAATCTAATTGCCTGCAAAGTAATGCCTATCTATGTTAGAGAAACACTCTAGCAAACAAGAGGTCTCTAAATCAGTCTCTGATCAATATGAGCTGACTAGTGATCCAGACCCAGAAAGGAGGCAAAAACTGACATAGAGGTAAAAGAAACCATAACTCCAATTCTAGATTTTCCTCAGCCCTTCTATACTCTCATGATGATGAAGAATCTGGCTAAAAAGGGACAATACATGATACTATCAAAATGCACGTCTAGATTCTCTAAAATCCTCATAAATTAGTGGATTGCACTAGGTATTATGGATGAAACCAATTATCTCACAATCCATTACTCTACCATCAACACCAAAATCCTGCTGAAAACCTTCTATAGAGACATGATATACACCAGGTGGTCCATCTTCCAGGACTTGAATAGTCTATTCAAGAAGAGATTTGTACTGAAGCAAATTATTGAGAACAACAGAGTTCTTGATCATCATTACAACACGAATAATCTTGTTATAAAGTCTGATTTCCCCTGTTTGAAATATCAGGCAGGATCCCACAGAAAGATGTTGTTCAAGAGATTTAAACTACCCAGGCCTCCAGATGATGAGACTAAGGTAGTTAATCAAACCAGGTATTTTAGATGAAGGAGCCCAGCAGACTATAAGAAAAAGATTGATAGTTGCTTTATCTGCGTCAATCCTGCTCACTCTTTAAAAAAATTTCCTAAACTTAAGAACTCAAAAGACTCTTTCCACCACTTTGAAGAAATAGCTGCTCATGCTATAATCTATCTCAATAAAAAGGATGACCTTAATTTGGTCTTCTCACTAGAAGAAGACCCAACGGAGGACACCCTCTTATCCATAAATGCTTATGAAGAATCTACAGATATCTATTCTGATAATCTCTACCTGATATCGAACACCAAAGAAGATAACTAGAAATCAGCCAATCAGTTTCTCATGTTTAACACACCAAGAATATTATTCTCTAAATTAGCATATTACTCTCCGGATCTGTTCAACAAATATACATATCCTTCAGATCCATCTATCCTTTGAGAAATCCAGAATTTCTACAAGATTCAAGTATTCAGAAGGCACATCAAAACCATCCTTAAGCCATTCAGAGAACATTTTGGATATCTTTTCTATTATGTGTTCATTATACTAGCAGGTGACTCCCAGTAAGAAATCCTATGGCTTTTATGGTACATTTGACATCCATACTATATTTTCATGGAGTTCAAGTGTTAATCCTTAAGGCACTAGGATCGAATCCAACCATCTTCAAAAAAATTCATGTGGTGGTCCAAGTCACGAATATACTGGATTCAAAGCTTAAAATATTTTAGTGATGTAAT
The DNA here is from genome assembly GCF_002878395.1 of Capsicum annuum. NCBI lineage: Eukaryota > Viridiplantae > Streptophyta > Magnoliopsida > Solanales > Solanaceae > Capsicum > Capsicum annuum. The sequence continues at coordinate 72,074,338 of NC_061122.1, read as the reverse complement.
GTCCTTTATGTTGTATCATCTGGTAGGAATCACAGGCTATGATGTCCAAGCTCCACCAAAAAATTCACTCCTATCGAAATTTCCTATGTCAAACTCTCCCCAGAAGAAGAATACTATGAAACACAGTGCTTTGTTTTCCATCATAACCGATTATTCCAAAAGAAATCTGGCCTAAGGAATGGGAAAAGTGGAACTACACCAATGATCATCCTCATTGGGATGAAGTTCGATGAGAAGCAAAATAATATCAGCCATAGTATGAAATCACAAAAGATGAAGCCACCAACTTCATCAAAAGCATAAGGCTGAAAGCTCACCAAAATGAATTACTTTACCATATTGATGAAAAGAAGATTGAAACGCTAAGAATACCTCAGGCAGGAGCACGACGCAGATTTATAGATGAAAGAAACATACGCAAGCTCATCACTGCCGGCACCATCTAACACTTCCTGAAAGATGACAATAGATTACTTGTGTAAGAATTTACCCTCTCTGGTGAGTTACCTTTCCCAGTAGGTTACCCTCTCCAGTGGTCTATCCTTTTGAGTGCATCACCTTTTTTTTCCAAGGAATCCCTATCACATGGGTTACCTTTGCCAGTGGATTACCCTTTCTAGTGGGTTACCCTTATATCCAAGAAAACCCTCCTCAATGGGTTATCTTTTTATATGGGTTTATCCTGAAGCTACTGACTCAGCTACTTCAAAGAGAAAAAGCTTATCCACCTACTTGCAAGATTCCTGTAAAGCTGTTGATGCATCTGCTTGTAAGCTACTGACTCACCTGCTTGCACATGCTGTCACATGCCAACTATATTAGTGTGTTTTGTTTTTATTTAGCCTATCGGATATTAGTAGGGCTCGGTGTGAATAAATATAAGGCTTATCTAGTCATATCAGATAAAGCTGATCTATATGTTAGTAGGGCTCGTGTATCTATCTTATAAAAGAAATCCTATGCCTTTAGTTAGAGGCATGATCTTCTCTACTTAGAGATTTACTCTCTACTTAGATGAAGTTCTCCCCTCTTGTTATCTTTTCATATTTTCAATAAAGATGTTTGTTAGCTTAACTTTCTTTCTCTTGTTTTCTCTCTTCCAATGGGATGGTACTTCGATCAGTTAGGTTGGAGTAGTGGGGTACGGAAATACTTCAGCAAAGTACTTATTGTGAATGCAACATAAAACTCCGAAGATACTTTCCATGAATATGAAATGAAGTTGGATTTGTCCATATTACATAGATGTCTAAGTCCTTGCCATGTATTTGAAACGAAATTGGCTTAATCCAAGCCATAGCTTTTAAAAAAGATTCATTATCTGAGAAAAAATACACCGATTTGAGGTCTGCCTTAGTACACTTTTGGTTCCGCGGATGCTTGAGGGAAATAGGCCAGGGAGAGCCGACATAAGACCCCTTTTATGTCATATACAAAAATTATTATACTTAGGAGACAAAGGATTTCATGTGTTCTAAGACTTGAAAAGTCATTACAACCATTTGAGGGTTGTAAAGGCTTTGTTACTAAAGAAAACCATCCTTATGAATGAGTAGCTCAGTCATAGGAAAGTTGTGGTGTGTCGATTAAAATATTTGATTTCGTATGGCTTACTGCCTATATGTACGTGAATCACCTGTCATGCTAGAAAGTTTAGTCTCCATGTCTGTCATGTTGATAAAATCTTTGATTTTGCATGACGTTCCACCTATATGGTCATGAAACCACCTATCATGTTGGAAAGTTTGGAGCTCTGTTGCTAGCCAACTATTTGCCGCCACCAGCAGTCCTTTGTGCCTACTGTCTCCCCATCTTATTGGTATCAGAGCCATCTTCACTCCCAGAGAGAGGCAGGAAGAAGGAGTTTGCATATACATCTGTTGATTTCATACACATGAGCTAGCTTTACATTTTTATTTTTGTTTCTTTTACTTTTTCCTTGTACTTTCCAATATCACCATCAAAGTCATGTACATATTTGAGTTATAGTTTCATTTCCATTATCGAAGTCAGTGTTTTCCAGTTTTTGTATTTTGCATCTTGTAATAATCAAGTTGTAGTTTCTATTGTTACATTTATATTTGTAGTATCTTGTTCTTAGATCTTTAGCACAAATATATAGAGTCAGTCCATAAAAACACAAAAAGATTTTATCAAGTCTTTTCCTTAGAACTTTAAAACAAATACATCGAGTCTTTATAACCAAAAATTACCAAAAATTTATATTTGTCCAAGAGTACTCACCATCATTCTCATCTAGTTCATATAATACTTTTTTCAAGAAAAAAATGTCTATCACTCCTAGTGATATGTTGTCATGTAAGCTTGACTATCTATATGAAATAGAGGTGTTACCATTACAAAAGAAGATGTGTACCACAACTTTACAAAACCCCTATTCAGCTGTTGCTAAAAAGATATACAATCCCTTGATAAAGATCCACTCTATGGTCTAAGAAAAGCCAAAAGGAGTTAAGGAATACGTTGCTTCTACACCACCTGTCTAGGACCCTATTCTTGTGACTTTACAGGAATAGTTTATATCACTACATATGCCGAAGGATTTTCTGCAATAATGGAAAATTCTTGAATTTACTCATCTATATATTGGTGTTGTACGAACTGTGCTGACATATAAAGGAAGAAAAGGCCTATCAGTTGTGGTGTACCTTTCTCTTCTTGATACCAAATTGAAAAAATACCAACATGCAAATTTGGGTACATCAGAGATTATCCTAGATGATTGAATAGTCTTTGTCACCATGTTCCCCAACTTTAACACGACATTATCTGATCCACATCTGATGAAGGCATTGAAGATCTAGGTCCAGGTTCTCAAAAAGAGATGTAATTCAGGCAACTCTTATTTGCCCGATAGACTGGCAAGTTAAGAACCATAATATGAACTTATATCCTCCAAGTGGTAAGAACTCACGGTTCTTAAACATTGATACAACTGATAAAACCACAGAGTTCTCTAAGATCCAAAGAAACATATCTAGGGATAAACTAGTCAGCATTATCCCAGCATGGGTCAGAAAATATAAGAAGTTAAGAGCCTATCTTAAACCTCTCATGTACACTGATGATTCCGACCACCTATACGTCTAAAAGCCACCTAAAACAACCTTCTATATCCCCAAGTACAACCCAAGTGATCATCTTTCTGATGTAAAGGACCCGATAACTATCCTCAGGTTTCTCACTGACTTTATGAAACAACATGATTGGATAAAGAACTTCAATCATGAGGGTCGTACTCTGATGTGGCATAAAGGTCATTTCTTAGGACATTACCTATGGAAAACTAACCATGAATTTAAAATCTACAAAAGAAGAAATGCAATGACTGCTTGATCTAAAACCAACCCTCATATTCTTGTGACTCCCTTTTTTAGGTCCAGTCATAAATATGCTTACCCACTTGTTCCGAATGCAAGATGGAACTTTGAAGATTCTTTGCATGAATATGAAAAAAATTCTATTTTGTCCACGTGACATTGACTTCTGAGTCCTTTCCATGTATATGAATTGAAATTGTCTTAGTCTATGCCATAGCTTGCTGAATTGATTCGTTATCTTAGAAAGAGCACGCAAATATGAGGTCTGCCTTACACCGCATTCATCCATGTAATTGCCTTCAGCTTCAGAAGATGAACAAAAGTCTGATACTATTAAGATAAGAAAAGATACCATGACATAAAAGGTCAAGATTGAACATACCCAGGTCAAGAAGATAAGATGTTCTTGCCATATTCTATATGAGGCTGATAAGATGGTCACAATATATGCTCCCGTCTGCCATAATCCAACTTTGATTGTCGTAGAAGATGATCTTGAGATCCAAAGAGCAGAAACCCAATATGATAAGCCATCAGAATTTTCTTTTATTCAGAGAGCCTTCCAAAATTTGTGATCCAGAAAAATAACTACAGGAAAACAAAGACCTATCAAATGATCTAGCACATATGATGATCACAAGTTGTGAAACAAAATCCACCACTTTAGATGATCTCTTGAAGATTCCTGAAAAGGAATCCTACAACGGTAAACAAGTCTCTCTGAAACAATGTCTTCTCAATAATAATGACAAGGTTGATGACTTGATCCAACTCTATCAAGTTGACACGAGTCTTGTTGATCCAAAGGATTATGAGCTTATGCCAAAAGAGTCATCTCGACACATAGACTCCCATCCCTCTAAGAAGTATAGAAAACTTTATTCGGCAATATCATGTTAGATAAATGTTCACAATCTACCCATTTTGATGACAATCCAATTCTTAAGCTAGAATGGTCTCCTCAGCTCTCGAGACATCAAGCAAGGCACAAAAGGTACATGTAGTTTTGACGGGCCAGGAAGAAGAAACTGCCAGACAAAGAACTGATGATCCACAAAGATGTCAAATCGTCCTTGAAGGAATATCTAGGAAATCACAAATGCTTCATCTTCCATGATAGAGGACACTTTGCAAATGTATGTCCTAAATCCAAAAAAGCAAAGAGGGCAACTCAAACTCAAAGGAAACCATGGATTTTTAGTTCCTAGTAGATGATGAAGCTCCTGGGGATTTTTATCTCACTATAGATAACACTCCAGAATCTTCTTTTAACATAGAAAAAAAACATCCAAGGATGGCTTTATTAATGGCCAACCATAATCTTTCATTAGTAGACAGTCATCTAATGCTAGCAATGACTTCTATGCTAGTGAATGTACCAAAGGTAATGAATATGTTTTGCAGCCATCAATCCAATTGCCTGAGAAAATATGTCCATCTATGTTAGAAAAACACTCCAGTGAACTAGCGGTCTCTAAATTAGTCATTGATCATTAATAGTTGACTAGTTATCCAACCTTAGAAAGGAGAAAAGAACTAATGACAGAGGAAAAAAAACCATAGCTCTAATTCTACCTTTTCCTTAGGACTTTTATATTCTCCTGACAATAAAGAATCTTGATAAAAGAGGACAATACATGATACTGTCACATTTTACGTCCAGATCCTCTGAAATCCTCACAGACTGGTGGAATACACTTGGGATTGTGGATGACACCAATTATTTCACATTTAAGGACTTTGCCATCAATACTAAAATCTTGTTGAAATCCTTCTAAAGAGATATGATCTATACCAGGCAGGCTATTTTCCAAGTCTTAAATATTTTAGAAAAGAAGAGATTTGTACAAACGCATTATAATAAAAATAGCCAGTTCTTGATCCACATTATAGTAGGAAAAATCTTGTTATAAAGTCTGATTGGCTCAAAGGATCCCTGAGAAAGCTGTTGTTTAGGAGATTCAAACTACCTAGGCCTCCAGACGACGAGACTAAGATAGTCAAGAAAACCAGGTATTCAAACCAAAGAGCCCAGCATACTGCAAGGAGAAGAATAATAGCTGCTTTATCTACAGAAATACAGGTTACTCTGCAAAAACTATCCTTAACTTAAGATGTTGAAAGATTTTTTCCACATATTTGAAGAAATAGCTTATCATTCTAGCATCTATCTTAACAAAAAGGACAACCTTGAATTGGTCTTCTTACTAGAAGAAGAACCGATAGAGGACATCTTTTTCTCCAAAGACATTTGTGGAGAATCGAGAGATATCTATGCTGATGATCTTTACCTGATATTCAACACTAGAAAAGATGACCAGAAATCGGCCAGTCAGTTTCTCATGTTCAACACATCAAGAATATTATCTTTCAAAATAGCAGATTAGTTTCCAGATCTATTCAAAAAATATATGGATCTTTAGATCCATCTATCCTCTGAGAAAGCCAGACTTTATATGAGAAACAAGTATTCAGAAGGCACAGCAAATCCATCCTAAAGTCGTTCGAAGAACATCCAGGTTATCATTTTTTATGTATTCATCATACTAGCCGGTGACTACTAGCAAGAACTCTTGTGGTTGTTTTATTACATATTCCATCAGTACAATATCTTCATGGAGTTCATGTGTTATGCCTTCAGACATTATGATTGACTCTAACTAATATTAAAAAGATTTATGTTATGGTCTAAGACACGACTATACTAGATTTGATGTTTAAAAGATTCATGTGATGCAATGGCCTTTATGTTGTATCATCTGGTAGGAATCATAGGCCATGAAGTCTAAGCTCAACTAGAAATTTCACTACTCTGGAAATTTCCTAATTTAATGCTTTCTCTTAGAGATGAAAGCTATAAAGCACAATATTTCAATTTCAAGCAAAAAAGATGCATTATAAATAAAAGGAACTACACCAAAGATCATCCCAACTGGGATGAAGTTTAAAGAACATTAAAAGAATATCAACCATAGTATGAGATCAAAAAAGATGAAGCCACAAGCATACGGATGAAGGCTGCCCAATAGGAATGAAAAGATTCATAAAAAAAAGAGTTACTTCACCAGATCGATGAAGAGAAGCTTGGAAGGCCAAGAATACCTCAAGAAAAAACACGAAGTTGATTGATGGATAGATGAAGGATACGCGAGCTCATCGCTGCCATCACCATCCAACACTGCCTGAAAGATATCGATAGATGACATATACAAGAAGTTACCCTCTCAAGTAGGTTACCCTTTTTAGTAGGTTACCCTCCTCTCCAAGTAAACCTATTTAGATGGGTTACCCTTGCCAGTGGGTTACCCTTTCTAGTGGGTTACCCTCATCTATAAGGAAACCTTCCTTAGTGGCTTGCCCTTTAAGATTGGTTTGTCCTGAATCTGCTAACTTAACTACTTCAATGACATGAGGCTTATCCACCTGCTTGCAAGATGACTATAAAGTTGTTGATGCACTTACTTGCAAGCAGCTAACACACCTTCTTACATATATTGTCATATGCCATTAACATTAGTGTGTTTTTTTTATTTAGCCCATCATATTTTAAGAGGGAATGGTATGAATAAGGATAAGTCTTATCTAGTCATAACTAATAAAACTTATCCCTTAAAATGATAAGACTTATCTAATCATATCAGATAATACTTAACCCTTAGCTAATAGGATAGGACTATAATATTTTACTTTATGTTTATCTATTAGTCTATTTTATTTAGTCTGCTTCCTTCTCCTATAAAAGGAAGCATAGGGCTTTAGTTAGAGGTAGGATCTTCTCCACCTATAGATTTACTCTCTACTTGGACAAAATCCTCCCCTATTATAATCTTTTGAAATTTCTAATAAAGATATTTGTTGGATAAACTCTCTTTCTCTTATTTTCTCTCTTCCTAAGGGCTAGGTACTTCGATCCTTTAGGTCGGAGTACTGGGGTAAGGAAATACTTCGTACTTCGATCCTTTAGGTCGGAGTAGTGGGGTAAGGAAATACTTCGGCGAAGTACTTGGTGTAACTACAACATTGAACTCCAATGGTAATTTCCATGAATATGAAATAAAGTTCACTTTGTCTACACAACGTAAATGTGTAAGTCCTTTCCATGAATATCAAATGAAATTGGCTTAGTCCATTCCATAGTTTTTCAAAAAATTTATTATCTGAGAAAAAACACGCAGATTTGAGGTCTACCTTAGTACACTTTTGGTTCCACGGATTCTTGATGGAAATAGGACAAGGAGAGCCGCTGTAAGAATCATTTTATGTCACATACAAAATAGTCTTGTACTAAGGAGACAAAGGATATCATGTGTTCTAAGACTGGCAAAGTCATGCCAACTCATTGAGGGTTGAGAAGTCTTTGTTACCAAGGCAAACTATCCAGATGTGTAGCTCAGTTTCAAAGCCTCAGATTAGGATATCATAAGCTTAGAGTCAGAAAATATGACATTTTAAAGAAAACCTTCAGAACTCATTATGGTAACTTTAAATATGTTAATATATCCTTTTGACTAATGAATGATCATATATCCTTTATGTAAATGATCTACAGGATGCTCAAGTAGTAATTGGAAATGTTTGTCATTGTCTTCATAAATGGCCTCATCATATATTCTTGAAGTAAGGATGAACATACATACCATTTGAAGATTGTCTGGTAGACACTTAAAGATCACCAATTATTCACTAAGTTATTCAAATGTGATTTTTTGTCAAAATCAGTAATGTTCCTTTGTCATATTATATTTGGTAAATGGATTTAAGTTGATTATCAAAAAGATCAAAGCAATAAGGATTTGGGTTAGACCCTTCTCTACATCAGATATCAGAGGTTTCTTATGTTTAACTGGTTGCAATAGTTAATTTGTGGAAGGATTTTCCTTTTTGATTCTTCCTGTCAAGACTAACTGCAATAGTTGATTTGTGGAAGGATTTTCCTTTTCTGATTCTCCCTGTCAAGACTAACTCAGAAAAAATTCAATTTCCAGTGGTCTAATTTGTGTGAAAAGTGTTTTTAAGAGTTGAATACTCGACTCACCATTGCTCTAATTTTGACTCTACTAAAGGGTTCAAATGGTTTTATGGTTGATTGCATTGCTTACAATGGTGGACTTGGTTGTGTGTTGATGCAGCGGGGAAATTTTATAGCATTTTTCTCTAGATAGCTCAGGTAATTGATAAGAATTACCTGGCTCATTATCTTGAGTTGGCAGAAATTTTTTTTTGCTTAAAGATTTTAAGGTATTATATTTAAGGGGTCCATGTTAATGTGTTCATGAATCATAAGAGACTTCGGCATGTGTTCAATCATAAAGACCTACATCATTTTTAGAGGTGATGATTATAGTTGTTGAAGGATTATGATATGAGTGTCTTATACCATCTGGGTAAATATAATGTGGTTTCCGATGCTCTAAGAAGATTAGCTATGGGAAATATTTCTCATGTAAAGAATGAAAATATATAATTAGTTTTTGAGGTTTATAGGCTCATTGGATGATGGTTCAGTGGGTTGATTCAATAGAAGGTAATATCTTGATTCAGAATTCCGTATGATAGACCAGGTGAAAAAAATCAAGATAGTGATCTTATTTTGCTTAGGTTGAAAGAAGCAGTCAAGATTCGGTAAGTTAAAGTATTTTTCTAAAGGGGAGATGGTGTTCATTATTTTTAGGGTAGACTATATTTTTTTGATGTAGATGTATTAATATAGTATATTCTAGTAGAAGCTCCCAATTCTAGATATTATATTCACCTTTGAGCCGCTAAGATGTATTATGATTTATGAAAAATCAGTTGGTGGAATAGCATGAAAACGATGTTGTGGAATTTGTGGCTAAGTGTCCAAATTGAAAGAAAATTAAGGTTGAGCATGAGAGACCTGGTGGTATTCTTTAGGACATTAGTATTCCTACTTAGAAGTGGGAAGTGGTGAATATGGATTTCATTATAGGGTTGCCTCATGCTCGTCATCATCATGATTCCATATGGATTATTATCGATTAAATTACTATGTCAGCTTATTTTTTGACAGTTAACATTTCAGATTCAGCTAAGGACTATGCTACACTCCACCTTTGGGGGTTGGTGAAATTACAAGGAGTCCCTTTGACTATCATTTCAGATAGAGGTACTCAATTTACCTCTAGGTTTTGGAAGATGTTTCTGAAAGGTCTTGGTATCTAATTTCACCTCCCACAGACATATGGTCAGGTAGAGAGGACCATTTAGACCTTAGAGGACATGTTGAAAGTGTTTGTGATAGATTTTAAAGGTAGTTGGGATGTTCATTTGCATTTAATTGAGTTTTCTTTTAATAATAGTTGTCACTCTAGTATTCAAATGGCCCCATTTGAAGAAATTTATAGTAGAAGGTATAGATATCCTACTAGTTGGTTTAATACTTGTGAAGCTACCTTGATACAACAATTATTCAGTTTAAAATGCTATGGAGAAAGTTTAGCAAATTATTGAAAGTTTGGAAATAATAGAGTCAGCAGAAGTCTTATAAAGATTTGAGAAAATGGGAACATGAGTTTACTATTGGTGATTTTGTCTACTTGAAAGCTTCACCCATGAAAGGGTTAAAGATATTTTGAAAGAAGAGAAAGCTCAGTCCCCACTATGTTTGACCTTATAAGGTTGTGATTCATTTTGACAATGTATAGTATGAGTTAGAGTTATCTACAAACTTAGCATCATTTTACCCAATCATCCATATTTCCTTGTTAATAAAATGGAATTGTTATCCTTCATCTGCTATTTCCTTTGAGAGTGAGGGTGTGAAATAAAGTCTTTCTTACAAAGAGGTCTCAATTATGATCCTTGACCATGAGGTTTGCAAGTTAAGAAATACGAAGGTAACTTTTGTAAAGGTTCTTTGGCAAAATCAGTCAGCTTAGGGAGATACTTGGGAAGCTGAGGTAGATAAGATGTTTAAATAACTCCATCGTTTCTCTTGGAACCCAGCTCCATCTTCAGGTAATAGTTTTCCTTTAATTTATTTATTCTTTCTATCTCATGTCACCGAGTTATTCTCTCATCATAGTATGCATTCAGGAGTTTATTTTAGTCAATTTTTCACTTATAGTCTCATTATCATGTCTGTATTCATATCTTAGAGATACAATGTTGGGATTGCAGCTTGTTTCCTAACTTTTCAACTTAGTCAATTTTTATTAAGGACTAATGACCCCAAAGGGAGATATTGTAGCACCCCAAAAATCAAAGCTAAGAATTGAATCATGCTTCAAGTACATGTAGTATAAAACATCATGTTTTGATAGTATGATAAGTGATTTAGACATGTATTGAATTCGCAAGAATCTTCTAGCTCATGGACATTTTAAAACCTTCCATATCAATTGATTTCTTGAGAACAATCTTTCTATAGTTAACTTAAAATGGGAATAACTCCTATATTCTTATGTATTTTTGAGAAAAAAACCCACCAAAGGATAGATATTGGAATTACCTTTCCAAATCATCCAGTTTTGCCTCAATCTGATATTTGAGTAGAATATTATGGCAATTTTATTGAAGCATTGTCCTGCGGTGAGATGTCACGAGCCAAATCACAATAGTTGCTACATTATACAAATGTACAATGGTATAATATGGTCTAAAAAGTCCCAAAAACCTAAAATTTGACAAGTATAACTTCCAACCATGAGATGGAACCACGACCATGCTTTGAAACCATGATCATAGAGATGATTGTAACTTCTAAAGATGATCTAGTTTGATATTTCAAGCTATGAACCAAATAACGATCTTAATTCTGTCCCAAAATCATACCATAGCTCATTTGATCATGTTAAGAGAACCTCCAATTCAGCAACTCTACTAAGAGCACCACCCAAAATCATAAGTGGATCCCACAATCATGTCAAGCTCCGTACAACTCAGTTTTCAGCTTTATTAGGTTCTAATATTAAGGGGACATTAGTCTTTTCCCACTCTTTTAACATAAAAAATGCGTCCTTAAATTTATTTTAGGCTAATTGTCAAGGTTAATATTACCATAAGACCTTATGACTCAGATAAACATTGAACACTTTGTTTTAGCATAGAGAAAAGATGCAATTACATCTTCTTCAGGCTTTTAATGATTTATTTAGGATTCTCATCTCTAGGTATGTGGGATTTCATCAATGGGTTACCTTTCACTCTTAGTCCTAATTCTAACTTAATTCCTTAGTTCACTACCTTCTTCAGAGCTTAGGGTTCATGAATGCTGTAAATTTTTTGATTTCTTAGTCCCTTGTTATTATTGAGTCTTGATTCATGTTTTACCAAGAATTTCAGTACAATTAAACGTTCATGATTATAAACCCTGATTATAGTTTGAAATCCCATTATTTTGGACCTGCGTTATTAAATTCCTTAAATTCACTCAGCTTATAAAATTGTCATAACAATTGCATTCTTCTGATATGTTGATTTAGAAGCACTCGATAACCTAAGATATCATGAATTGTCAATTGAATACTTATTCTTTTAGACTGCATGATTTAGAATTCTTTAAGATAAAGCATCTAACCTTTTGATAGGAATAACAATATTTTTTAGCATTTCAGTATTTAAGTTTACTTTCACATAGAAGTAGTACTTACCACTAAGAGACATGAGTTCAAATAATCAAAGTCATATAATTACATTTCCACTATAAGTTGACTTTATAGTCCTTTGGACATAAAATTAGTGGATCCACATGGTCCAAAATTTGTACCCTTGGCAAAGTAATGAACACCCATCCAGATAGGGTTACTAATTAGGCCCTATTTAGCTTAGATGGGGTATGTTAATAGTAGCTCCCATAGTTTAATCTCATAATTTAGATGACCTTATATTTAGTTATTTTAGTATATTTTATTATTTCATGATTATTATCATGCTATTACATCAGTCTACAATTTTTAGTTCATATTCCACTCCTCATTTTATTTTTAGCATTCTTAGCTTCCATAGCATAGTGCATATCTCACATGCTAAATACATTTAAAGTAATGACCATATAACTTTACTAGCATACATACCATAATTCATATCTCACATACTCAATACATTCAAAGTAGTGACCGCATAGCTCTCTTTGTGTTATATTGTCTTATAATATAGGTTTGGATGCTCAACGTCTAAAAAAGCATAGTACTATCCCTCGTCATATTAGCAATAGTACATTAGTGAATCGAGATCATTCGAGAACTTATATCATTTTTTTCATTTTTTTGTTATTTTAGTATCATATAGTTATATTTAGTTTGGGGCTTGTCCCAATAGCTCATCATATTTAGAGGCTTATAGACATTCAGATGTATTAAGTTTTCAGCTTCATGATCTTAAACTTAGTTATTACATTGGTTTTGATCACTAATAGATAATTTACTATTGCTTTCACACAATATTATATTAGTTATTTGAACATTCTTAGTGTTAAAGCAGGCCATGGGTTACTTAGGGTCACTTGTGACACTAAGCACCATGTTGCCACTGGGGGTTAGCATTGGGTCATAATAAATGAAATATTATGGTTTCTTGTGTGAATCAGTTATTTGATGAGATACTAAGTTTCCTTTAGTGGACCAATAAACTTGATCATTGTGATTGTGCATTTTAGAAAAGTTTGAATATAAGGTACATCATGGATATGTATAAATATTCTTCTCTTATGTATATTGTTATATATGTGATTATATTGAATTATCCCTCCTTTTAAGGTTGTTAATGCAACCACTTCCTTTGTTGTTTCAAATGTTACTGTTTAATGGTAACATAATAAGAAGCTAGGATTGCCATGAAAGTGTAGTAATTAGAGAGAGAAGTACATAGTTATTATCAGAAGGTGAGGGCATAAAAATTGTTGGTCTACATTTATCCACTAAATATAGTTAGTTAATCACCACCTATGGATAAAGTAAAACAACAATAAAAACAGACCTGTGTATTCCCATAAAGTGGGGTCTAGAAGGGTAAAGTATATGTAGTCCATAATACTACCCTTTATAAGATAGAAAGACCATTTTCAATAGACCACCGGCTCAGGACAAATAATAATATAATAAACAAAAATCATAAAAATAAAATACAAATGGGATAACACACCACTATATGATAAAATAAACAAACTATAGAGTAACACTATAAACTATCTTGCCAAAATCACAAACATCACATAAAAAACCATAAACATGAAACATGCAAAACATTCCTCCCTACTAGTAATGGACTCACTCCAACCTACGAATGCTCTACCCTAATTCGTATCCTCCCCGCGTGCCTATAAAAGGTCTCATCCTTCATAAGTTGTAACTGCTCTTTGTCATTCCTAATCATGTATAACCCCGTGAAGTCCTATTCACTCCAGTCCTTTATAGCATGCCAAAAAAGGTCCCAAACTTAAAAAATTTCAGTGAAGTGTTGACACTTAGTCTTATTTTTTCCTCAACATTTCAATGAAATTATTTATGATCTTTCCAACCTTAGAAATGTTGATTTTTTGATTGATTCATGATCAGGGTTATCTATAGGTCATCTTGGGAATTTTTTGGATTTTTGGATAAGGGTTGAATTAGGTTTGGATTTCTAAAATAGCAAATCATTGTGATTTCATTGTGTCGTGGTGACATGCCGATAGGAAAGTCGTCGCATCGTGGTAGTCTATAAATCACCAGTTGGCTAATTCTAGTAAGCCACCGCGATTCCACCGCTTCATGGTAGAAATCAGGACAAGAGGCTTAGCACATCACGGTGAAGGCCAAATCGGCAGTTGTCAAAACCAGTAACTCATCGTAATTACACAGCGTCACAGTGAGTATAGCAATGAGGCTTTCACTGCATTGCGATGAAGGTCAAAAGTGGGTTCTAGTTACAAATTTAACATGCTAAGGGCAATTAGGTCCTTTTCTCCTCACCCAACTCAGCCATAACATGAAATTAATCAGCCCAAAGGACAAAATTCTCTAATTCTTCTTAAATACTCTAAGAAACAAAACCCTATTTCATCAAGTTCAAGATCAAGTTTCGAGAAATCACCAATAATATTTTAGAAATCAACAAACAAGGTATGTTAGGTGTTCATCCTTGGATTTTCTTCCACCCTTGGAGTTCAGTAACTCTTTTTAAAATCTCAAGCTAATGGCTTTATGATTTACATATACCCATTTAGGTTGTTTTTATGTTTATGTTGTTATATGGGTTTCAATTCAAGATTTAATTGCAAGTTTCATGAATATAAAATTGCATGTATTGTGATTGATGTAACTTTTATGTCAAAACCCTTGAATTGTGAACTGGTTGTTGCAGTCATGATGCATTAGCATGTTATTCATGCCCAAGTACAAGGTTATGCCTCCTAAGTGTTTGACAAATTTCTAAGTGAATTAAATGATAATTTGTGATCCATTGATGATCTTAGTATTGAACTCATGCTATTACTACATGTTAAAAATTACTCCAATGCCCAAGTATGCCTTGCAAGTTTTTGATAAAATGTACACATGAGTAGATCATGCACGGTAACCTATTATAGCATTGTTAAAGTTGTGATATGAGTTTATCTATGATGTCATCAAGTTTTAGGGGTATTTATTACCCGAAATCTAGTTGTTTACTTAGTTGTAGTAGTTATAGACTAGCCCAATAAAGATCAAGAACAGTAATACTCAGTCAGTTAACAAAACTTAGTGAACTCATTCCAGTCCAGTTAGTCGACACGACCAGTGTCAGTTTAGTCAAGCCTAATACAGTCTAGTGATCAGTTCAGTGTCTATCCAGTTGGCAGTAGGATTCAGCACCGAGCGAACCCAGGGTTGAGCTCATTCCTGCCAACTGAGATTTTGAACCTTAGTAGCAATCCATGCATTACAGAACTATGTAGCCAGCATAGGGTAAGTCATCCTTCTACCAAACTAAGGTTAACGCAACCATATACATATTTCATAAGTTTTCTTATCAGATTAGGGTTGACACGGCATTGTTAGTTTCTCGTGGTAAGGTGCTAACAACCTTCCAACTGGGGTCACAGGTTAGACCCTAAAATAAGTCTATATCGGGGTATGTCAGTTAGATGAACATCCCACAGTTACAGTTTGAGTCTCAGTATTCAATAAAGAATTCAGATAGTTCTACAGAACCATGGCTATCAAATTCAGTTACTCAGCTATCAGAATTTAGTACCCAAATTTAGTATAAATCTTAGATACTTGATGTATATCTATATGCGCAGTATCATATGTTCAGTATGTCAGTAGTTATAGTTTTGCATGTACTCTCAGCAAGTTATTTCATAATTTTCATTCAGTCAATTATCATCTCATGCATATGAACCAATTTATTTCAACCTACCTCACCTATCATACCAGTACATTCAAAGTACTGATACATACTCTTTTTTACCACTATGTTGTCTTATATATAGGTTTGGACACTCAGGTTCCTGACCGTACTTAGTAGTTCAGGCTATCAGAAGTAGATAGAGTCATGAGTCCTCATATTTCAAGGATGGAGTTATTATTTCATTATTTCAGTAGTCAGTTCAGTTGGGGTTAGTTAGGGACTTATCTTATCAACTCCATTTTCAGATAGTTAGAGGCTTTCAGACTAGTACAGTTAGTATTCAGTTTCTCAGATATTAATAGTATTATCATCATTGTTCAGTATTTCTTTTTAGTTCATAAACCTTATGGCATTTACAACTTTATTGCCGTATATGTTTTCAATATTATTATTCAGTGCTCACAGCAAATACCAGTCATGGTTTAGCTTATAATCCTTTGGGGTCGTAATCATCATATGACGTCCAAGGTACAGACTCAGGATGTTACAAATCACCTCCCTCAAATATATTTTTAACCTATTATGACCCAAATTGAAACCATTCATATCCAACCTCACACATCTCCAAATTTGGTTAGTCGTGCATCTCTTCATCACATGCCCGAACCATGTCAACCTCACTTTTCATATCTTGTATTTTACCAAAACCACTCCCACCATCTCTCGAATAAAATCATTTCCACCCTATCTCTCCTTTTATATTAGCAAATCCATCTCAACACCCTTATCTCCACTACTATCAATTTCTCAGTGTAGGAGTTTATAACAAGCAAACACTTATGAAGGTTATCCTCAACAATTTCAACAAAGAATGGAGGTCTTGTGGCTCTATTATAACATAGTGTCAGAAAGGATAATATCTATGATAAACAATGTGGCACAAAGGTTATCCTCTGCGATAAGGTCGTCCAACACAATATGTAAAAGTTGTGTTGTCTTATTTTATTGAACTCGGGATGATGGGTAATGAGGTCTTTTAAGCTATGTACTACCTTTAACCATTATATGAGCCTATTTCCATCATTTTTAAAGGAATAAAAGATATTATTTCACTCTCAAAAACAAAAAGCCTAGAAAAGCTTAAGGGTTTCACTGTACGTTCATTTTCCTGGTTCCAAGTTTCAAACTACTTCAAAATTCTTATGTGTCTAAGGCATGTTAATCTTTCATAATTATTATTTTATGAATATAATATGTTTTAAATAGTTTAATTGTATGGATTTGAATGTGGTTATTGATATGGGCTGAGGATTTTTGAATGGTTGACCCCTGAACTGTTTTTACATAGTTTTCATAAGTTGTTCTTGCTTTGAATTAGATGTTTTTGAACTAATGGGGTACATTGGTATGGGTATTGGAATGGGGGTAGTGGTGTTTCCCCTAAATTAATGTTTTGATCTTATAATTGGTAATGAACAATTGTGTCCTCCCAACCTACTTATGTAAAAGACTTTAAATTGCGAAATTGTTATAATGGTTAAATTATAAGAATGTAGATTTTTAATGCCTTTTTGGCTATGTTATGATTTAATGATCAAAGGGGGTCGATGTATTCCCACCATTTGATTTGATAAACTAAAGAAGAAACACGAATTCCTAAAACTTTATTTAATAAACAGAGGAGGTCAAGGAATTCTCTCAAGTTAATAGAATTAGATTGGCATAATTGTAACCTTTCAAGGGAATTGTATGATGATACCTATGGTTTGCATTAATGTATAATTCCTTGGTAAATAAATAGGTTATGTGAAACTTGTTTTATTGGGCTTAATGGGGGTTATGTAACAATGTCATGAAAGTATGGGTCTCAAATGACTTATACTAGAAACTCATATTTGCCAAATGAGGGCTTGTCTTAATGATCGTGTGTATAGCTAACACTGTTGATATATTTATATTCAATTTTGGCATGGGATTGAGGCATTCCCTGGCCTTCCTTAATAACTATGGGTCATGCAGCTAACACCCACTAGGCCCTTTCAGCAGGGAGAGTTGAACCTATATAGCCTGTGTGTGCCTATTTAAGAAAATTGAGCTACATAGTGAAGGATAATGATTTACTATCGTGCTAAACCATGATCTCTATCTTGACATACCATTTATATATGTATATGATGATGTATGTATGGCTTTGAATTGTATTCTAACTTAGCCTTATTTTGTCCTCTCCCAATGTTAAATGCTAGTGTTCATCCCGCTAACCATCCGCGAACAGTGATTCCCGAGCGATACAGGATACGAAGACAATTTTACTTTTCCTACACAGCAATAGGTGATCTTAGGGTTGTTTGTGTGTCAGTTTAAAATGGTGAGCCTCTGATGTGCAAACTTGACACAAGCACATTTAAAGCTTTTAACTCAAAATAATTGAAAATTCTTAAGCAAATTTTGTTATTTTTATTGTTTTCTCCGTGATAGTGCAGGTGAGTAAGATGTATGAAAATCAATGACAACTGAGTCAAAAGAGATAGATTTTGAGTAAGCAGCCATGAAGAGTACAGTTGATGACTTATCTGGTAGGTCGTCAACTTTGTGAATAGCTATCAGGAATATCATCAGCCAAAGGCAATGCATGGGAGTTAGATTGGACAACTAACGACATTTTATGATAAGCCATCAAAATCCTGATAAGCTTTCAAGAATATCGTCAGCCTAAGGCAGTGTGTAGAAGCTATAGTGAATAGTTGATGACATCATCTAATATGTCATCAATTTCCTAATAAGCCGTCATGCCTTGTCGTCAGCTGAACACAGCGCAGTAAACATGGAATTTGAAGAGGAGTTGATGACATTTACTGTTAAGTCATCACAAATGTTGTCAGCTAAAGAAGTGAAAATCTGAATAATAGTTTCTAATTTCCTTTAAGTTACAAATATAAATAGCATCTTTTAGGGTTTCATTTAGGGGCTAAACTTATTCCAAAGGCAAAGTTACATCTTTTTTGGCCTCTTAACTTAGAATTCAACTTTCAACTCTGTGATTGGGTTTTGGGAACTTTTTCTTAAACTTAGAAGAGAATCAACTTCAGCTTTCATCTTTCATAAGTTTAATTTCTCAAAATGAGGAATACAATTGTTGTTATCTCTTTCTTTCTCATGTGGAACTAAAACCCATAACTAGGGTTATGGGATCAATTATTATTCCTTCATGGATTTAATAGTTAGTTAGGGTTTGAGTGATTGTGGGAACATCTTGATAATTCTTTTATAATGATTGTTTTCAATTGGTTGCAAACAATATATCTAGAGTTATGTTTGCTTGCTCAAATTGAGAAATAATGTAAAGGTACTGAATTATGAACGAGTATTTGGGAAGGTTAATTTTCCATCTACTGATTAATGTTGTCACAAGATTAATCAACTCGAGATAAAATCAGTGTGAATAAAAGGTTTTTCTAAGTTTGAGAGAATTAGGGAGCACAACATCTAGGTAGGTCGAGAAACACTTAGATGGACTATCAATACTGATAATTTGGTGTTTCCCACAAGTCATGAGAATCCAATACTACAACTATTATTCAATGAGGGGTTAGTAATCATAATGATCACAACTGTAGTTTCTCTCATTCATTGATTTGAACCATTGAAATTTTAGCTTTGAGTTCTGAAGCAAGTAGAAACTTTAATCATCGTTTGATTGATAAAACCCCTAATTAAAGGAAACCATTATCTATCAGTCATTTTAATCATAAATAGACTTGATTGATACCTTATTCCCTATAGGATTTGATCCCAACCTAGTTGGGTTATATATTTGACAATGACCGCTTACTCTCTCGTAAGAGAGGTGTAATTTGGGTGTATCAATTTTTGGTGTCGTTGTCGGGGAATACAATTTCAAATTGAGTATATCTGTGATAATTGACTTATAGTAAGTTTCCTGGTTTTACTTTTATTTGTTATTTTTGTTCTCTGTAGGGTAGTTAGTGTGTATGCCAAGTATATGGAGTTCATGTGAACCATTATTACCAGTAATCCAGAACCTCAGTTGATCGATAAAATGGCATACCCACAAGAAGCAGGAATACTAGCTGCCTTGGCTAGGGCTCAGTTAAATTAACAGAATATAGATAACCTAGGTCGGGTACCAAATCCGGATGAAGAGGACCTGGGAGATAATGATTTAATTGACCTGGGTAATAGGAGGCATGCACCTGGAGTAGTTGCACCTGTAAATTGAAATCATCCATTCAGAGAAAGACTAGACCGCCAAGCTATGCAGTTTGATATTGACAATAATAAGGATGATTTAGATGGAGCTGGAGCTACAGGGGCAATCATTCTTCCACCACTAGCTCCTGGGGTAATATTCAACATCACCAGTACTATGATCCAGCTACTAAATTTGAAAGGACTCTTTGGTGGATTACCTGGTGATGATCAAATTCTACATTTGGTGAATTTCATCAATATTTGTAAGACATTTTATAATCCTGGAGTGGGACAAAATGTTATTCGTTTGAGATTGTTCCCACTGTCTCTGTCTGGAGAGGCAACTATGTGGTTGAATGAGTTGACTCCTAATTCTATAATAAACTGGAGGCAATTGAAAGGAGCTTTCCTAGAAAGGTTATTTCTGCCCTCTAGAAAATTACAGTTGAGAGATGAGATCAGCAACTTTAGGAAATTGGCTAATGAAGCTTTGTATGAGACTTGGGCGAGGTTTAAAAAGAAGTTGACTCAATGCCCAAACCATAAGATGGCCAATGCACACTTGATGGAAATATTCTATAGAGCTTTAAAATCACTTAGAAAGCCAATAGTGGACAATGTTGCAGGTGGATCTTTTATAGAGATCACCTTTACTAAGGTTGCGGATATTTTAGAAAAAATGACTAAGATAAGTAGAGCTTGGCATACTAGAGATTCTATAGTAGCAAGCAGTACTGGGTCTAGTGTAATATCAGTAGAGCAACATATGAGAAAAGAGGAGCATGATCAGTATATAGATCACATAAAAACCCAGATAGACCTCACGAAACATTTGCTATCAGGGAATGTATAAAAGGTATAAGTTGTGGGATCCCATGGTAAGGGAGCTAAATCAAACACCGAGGAAGAGGCTTACTGCTTGCATAACTAGTAGGTTTCTGAACCGGTGGTCAAGGAAACAAGGTTTGGAACTATCAAGGAGATTAGAAGAATAAAAGTGGCAGGAGTAGATTTTATGTACCTCCTGGAAGCCGTGATAATGATGTCACCAGTTCAGACAAAATATCCATGGAGGACATGATGGAGAAACTATTAAAGGGAGTTAAGGCGGCCAATTCTGGGGTGACTAGAATAAAGAGAGACATATTTTCCATGAGTCACCTAGTTAATTTGCGCTCAATTACTATTAAACAACTGAAGCAGCGGATGATCTAATTATCCACAGCATTTAACTAAAAATAGAATGGGACTCTGCCAAGTGATATAGTTGAAAATCTGAGGACTAATGGATCATGTATGGCTATTACCACTAGGAGCAGTAAGATGTTATATAGGCCAGGATTGGGGATATCCTTTCATACTGATGAGGTCAAAATAGATTAAGAGATGGTTGATGAATCTTCAATGGTGCTTGTGGAGTTGGGAAGTTCAGAAAAGAAGAGTGTGGAAGTGGAACAACCACCTAAGTCGAAGCATATAAGTGGTGTGAATCAAGGCATAAGAAAGGAGGTAAAAGTTGCCCCAGTTGAAATCCCAAGGCCACCACCCCCATTTTCACAATGATTAAAAAATAAAGAAGATGAAGGCAAGTTTAACAAATTCATGGCTATGTTGAAGCAATTGACAATGAACATGCCTTTAGTTAAAGCACTTGAGCAAATGCCAGGATATGCTAAATTTATGAAGGATATTGTGATGAAGAAAAGAGAAGTGAGCTACAAACTGGTGGATAATCTCCATCATTAGAGTACTATTTGTACAAGGTCCTTGGTGAAGAAGAAGGTAGACCCAGAAGTGTTCATTATTCCTTATACGATTGGATCTCTGGAATTTTCTAAGGCCTTATGTGATCTAGGAGCGAGCATTAATCTAATGTCGCTAGTTGTTCATAAAATCTTAGATTTAGGAAACCCCACACCCACCAACATAAGACTAATTATGGTGGACAAGTCTGTGAAAAGGCCGATCGATATGCTACATAATGTACTTGTAAAGGTGGTTGATTTTATATTCCTTGCTGACTTTGTGATCTTTGATTGCAAAGTAGACTTTGAAGTGCCCATAATTTAGGGTAGACCATTCTTAGAAAATAGGTGTTAGTTGACATGGAGTTGTATAAGTTAAAGTTAGGCTCAATAGAAAAGAAGTTAGTTTTGAAGTGCATCAATCATGAAACAACAAAGGGAGATTAGTGTCTTCTCGATCGTTGATGTACTCTATGAAGATAGAAAAGATGCACCAGCTAGGGATGAAGCACTTTCAAGGTATCTTAATGAATTCTAAGTAGTCAAGATAACCTAGTCGTGCTACGACATTAAATCAGGCTCTGTTTGGAAGGCAACCCAAGGCATTTTATTGTTTGTATTTGTATTATGTGATTGACATTAGATCTCTATTCCTATGGTGCCACAGGTATGTTTCTAACTCTCTTGTGTTAGTTTGATACATTGGGGTCAATGTATGATTTTAAGTCGAGGGTGAGACTGCTTGTGGGTGTTGGTGCCCTCTTGGGGTTTTTGTTGTCGTGCCTCTTTTCGCCAAAGTTTTGTTCCTAGTAGAGATGGTATGTTTAGGCATACTATTGTTTTTTTATGATGTGTTATGGGTAATTGGGAGAGAATTAAGTATCTGGGGTAGTTGATATTTTTTTTATGATTTTAGTAAAAGATAAATACCTCTTAAATTGTCTATTTTGTAACTGAGTGATGTGCATCTATATGCGACTACTGTGAATCTTTTTATGGCATTGGTATTAAGGACATGATAATCATTGCTAACAATTGCATGAACCGCATAGGTAGTAACTTGTGATGTACCTTTGTGCCATGAGTTTGTGAGATACTACCTAGTTCTTATTATGTATTAAATCCAGAACTTGCCCGGTTGGTCTTGCCTTGGTTGTAGGAGAGTGGTTAAGAAAGGATCATAGGTATTTTTTAATATTAGTCCACTTTTAGCCTAAATGACCTTCCATGTTTGAATAATATACCTTGATCCTAATTTTGAGCATGAATACCTATATTTTTTTATTATTACACCTATCACCTTCCCACTTGGATCATAATGAACCTATTTTGGCCCTGGTCCTCCTTGGGCATTGTGCACTTTGACTTAGGAAAATCACCTAAGTTGAGGCTGGCTATCATAGGGGTGCTTGATGTAAAGTGAGTATGAAGAAGGGTAAAAAGAATACAACGCTGGTGTTGTAGAAAAAGAATAAGAAAAGAAAAATTGTGGAAAAAAATGAAAGACTAAAGGACCACATCCAGCCTAAATTTTCTTCAATAAAGAAAGGGAGAAATAAGTTAAAGGTTGATAACTGAGACCCCAAAAATAGTGTAGTTCCAAGGAGGCTTGGTTACTTTAAATATCATTGCGTATCATACAAGCCCCAAACCTATATTACAAGCTGAACAAAAGTCCTATAGTGATCCTAGCTTAACTGTCTGAAAGCCTCGGTGATGAAAATAAGGGCAAACTTATGGTATTTGGCATATATTAACTGCAACTTCTTTTTGAGAGTATGTCTCCTGACCGTTGCTGTATTTACGTGCTTGATTTCATATATGAGTGAAGAGGGACTTCTTCGTTTTAAGGGTACATCGATTGCATTGCTAGCTAATCACTTGTTTTGGTAGAGTAACTTGTACATATGCATGGTTATTAGTGCTAATTTGATGCCATATATTAATTCCTTTATGTCATATTATTGATCTTTGTGGATATACACAGATGGGTGGTTTGAAGGTAATTGGAATTGGAGAAGATAATGTGTGTAGAACTAGAACTGATGATTGATTGCTATATGTGCTTTCTATTCTCTTGGTTAAACACCTTGGTACTATAATGTGTTAGTTGATTGAGGACAAGCAATTAATTTAAGTTGAGGGTGTTGATGTGTGAGCTTGACACTAGCATATTTAAGGCTTTTAACTCAGAATAATTGTAAATTATTAAGCAACTTTTGTTGTTTTTGATTGTTTTCTCTGTGATAGTGCAGATGAGCAAAGATGTATGAAAACCAACGACACCTGAGTCAAAAGAGATAGATTTTAAGTAAGCAGCCATGAAGAGTACAGTTGATGAATTATCTAAGAGGTAGTCAACTTTTTGAATAGCTATCAGGAATATCGTCAGCCAAAGGCAGTGCATGGGAGTAAGCGTGGAGAACTAATGACATTTTCTGATAAGCCATCAAAATCCTGATAAGCTGTCCAGAATATCATCAGCCTTATGCAGTGTGTAAAAGCTATAGTGAAGAGTTGACGATATCATCTGATATGATGTCAATTTCATGATAAGCCATCATGCCTTATCGTCAGCTAAAAATAGCAAACATGGAATTTGAAGAGGATTTAACAATATTTTCTGATAAGTCATCAGACTCCTGATAAGTCGTCATATGTGTCGTCACAAATGTCTTCAGCTAAAGGAGCAAAAATCTGAATAATAGTTTCAAATTTCCTTTAAGTTACAGATATAAATGGCAACTTTTAGGGTTCCATTTAGGGGCTGGAACTTATTCCAAAGGAAAAGTCACCTCTTTTTGGGCCTCTTAACTTAGAATTCAATTTTCAAATCTGTGATTGGGTTTTGGGAACTTTTCCTTGAACTTAGAAGAGAATCAACTTCAGCTTTCATCTTTTGTAAGTTTAATTTCTCTAAATGAGGAATACAATTATGCTATCTCTTTCTTTCTCATGTAGAACTAAAACCCATAACTAGGCTTGGGGGATATATGATTATTCCTTGATGGATTTAATAGTTGGTTAGATTTTTAGTGATTGTGGGAACATCTTGATAATTCCTTTGTGATGACTGTTTTCTATTAGTTGCAAACAATATATCTAGCCTTATGTTTGCTTGCTCGAACTGAGAAATAAACTAAAGGTAGTGAATTATCAAGGATTTGGGATGGTTAATTTTCCATCTAATGATTAATGATGTAACAAGATTAATCAACTCGAGATAAAATTAGTATGAATAGAAGGTTTTCGTAAGTTTGAGAGAATTAGGGAGCACAACATCTAGGTAGGTTGAGAAACACTTAGATGGACTGTCAATACTAATAAATTGGTGTTTCCCACAAGTCACGAGAATCCAGTATTACAATTATTATTCAATAGGGGGTTAGTAATCATAATGATCACAAACCTAGTTTCTCTCTATCATTGATTTGAACCATTAAAATTTTATCTTTGAGTTCTGAAGCAAGTAGAAAATTTAATCATCATTTGATTGATAAAACCCCCAATTAAAGGAAACCATTATCTATCAGTCTTTTTAATCACAAATAGACTTGATTGACACTTTATTCCCTGTGGGATTCAACCCCAACTTAATTGGGTTATGTATTTTACAATGACAGCTTACTCTCTCGTAAGAGAAGTGTAATTTGGATGTATTATCCTTCTTCCTCCAAAAGACCCATTGCTTTTGGTTTAGTATGTCACTGACTATTTCCTTTTTTACTCTTTTTGGGATAGTTAAGGGCATGTCCCGACATTGATTATTTGTCAGATTAGTAGAGGCTTTGTGGATATTACTGTTGATTATGTATTGATGTTGAAAATCTTAGATATCTATGAGCTTATTATTTTCTGTCTTTTTATATATTTTGAATTTAGCCACATCTAGATGTGTAAAGTTCTATTTTGCTATGCAAAGGGGGTGGTCTCTGGTCCTCGGTGAATTAGAGATACCCATCATAGCCAGGCACTCATTTAGTTCATAAAAAGGTTAATATCAAATCCTAGATTTTGTGTCATTGGATATCCATAAAGCCATATCATTTAGAGTCTCTTTTTTCGGTGTGTAGCACACCACACTTATAAAGGAGCAGCTACAATGAATTTAGGAATGTTTCTCTCTCATGTGATCTATTTTTTGACTATAGAGTCTAGGATGTTGAAATCTCATTTAATTGTTAGTTGTTTGTATATTAAATCATGCCTTCTTAAAGATTTAAAGCTCGTGGCACCTCTTATTTTCTACCTGGGGGCAATGTTGATGGAACTTGTCCTGCTTATAGAGTTTAGACCTGGTCTAGGGTCCCAATTCTTGACTATACTACCCCTGGTGGAGTCCTACCAGTCCCTACCAGACCTCCTTAAGCTCCTCGGGTTGAGGGTGATCATTCTCCACCTCCTCAAAGAGATATATCTAATATTAAGTTCCACCATTATATTCATTTATTGACCTAGTTGGTGATCTCAATCACATTATTCAAGTCTTATTGGTATGCTGTGAGTACTTTTGAGGTTACTCGGGTTGGGAAATTTATGAGGCTCAATCCTCCAACCTTTACTAGCTTTAAGGTTGAGGAGGATTCTCAAGGGTTAAAAGATAAGATAGAGAAGATCTTTTAAGTTGTGCATGCTTTTTACTTAAAGGGCATAGAATTCGCTACATATCTTTTGACAAATGTGGCATATCAGTGGTATGAATAGTAGGATAAATCTAGGGGTGATGATTCAGAGTTAGCACTATGGGAGGATTTTTCTGGTGCCTTCCTGGATCATTTCTTTCCTTATGATTTGAGAGAGTCTAAAGCTAAGGAGTTTGTTAATCTTAAACAAGGCAGGATATATGTGAAAAAGTATTCCCTAAAATTTCATTAGTTGTGCCATTATTCTCCTGAGCTAGTGTCAAGCATGAGGACTAAGGAAGTTTGCTTTGGGTTTGTCTCAGGACTTGGTGATGGATTGCAAGGCCGCCTTGCTAAATAGTATCATGGATATCTCTAGGCTTGTGGTGTATATGCAATTGGTTGATAATGAAAAGAAGAAATAAAAAGATATAAGGAAAAGTCATGGTAAGAGGCCCAAGTATTTTGATCAGGGTGGAGGCCAAAAAAATAGTTGTAGAGATGGTAGGCAATGGTCTAAGAAAAAGTAGAAAAAATCTGGTTCTTATTCTAGGGCTAGTTCCTTCTATCCTAAGTCTCCTGGTGATAGTTGCTTTAAGAGAAACAATGAGTTTAAGACAAATATTCCTAATCTCATGCCATTAGGGTCCAGTCAGCTCCATCTTATCCTTCTTATAGATTTTATGGTAAGTTTCACTTTTTTTTATGATGAGGGGAGAAATAAGTACTTTAGATATGGCTAGCCTATCCATATTCAGAAGAACTGTCCTCAGGGGATGTTGCCACTCGGATAATAAGGTTTCAGATACTTCTTCTTCAGCTCCTGCACTAAAGAGTGCTACTTCTACCTCTGGCAATGGTCGAAATAATCTTTGTTCTCTTGCCAGCTATAAGGATTTTAAGGCATCTTCTGATGTTGTTACTGGTACGCTAACACATTTCTTTCATGATGTGTATTGTCTGCTAAATCCTGGGTCTACCCTTTCTTAGATGACTCCTTATGTGGCTATTCATTTTGTTTTTTCTCCTGAGTGTATTTGTGATCCCTTTTCTATGTCTACCCTAATGGGAGACTCTTTCATATCCAGGAGAGACTATAAGTGTTGCATGCTATCTATCTATGATAGGGAGACATTGGTGGATTTGATAGTATTAGAGATGTTAGATTTTAATATTCTATTAGGGGTGGATTGTCTCCATTCATGCTATGCCCCTCTTGATTATAGGTACTGAAGGGTCAGTTTCTAATTCTTAAATAAACTAGTAGTTGAGTGGGAAGGGATTTCCCTAGTGCCTAAGAGATGGTTCATCTCTTATCATAAAGCTCAGAAGTTGATTTACAAGCGGTATCATTGTTACTTGATCTAGGTTAAAGATTCTAACATGGAGGGTCCTTCTTCATAATCTATCTCTATAGTCTGTGAGTTTCCTGAATTATTCCCTAATGATATTCCTAGTGTTCTTCTAGATAGGAAGACAAACATTGGGGTTGATCTTTTATTGAGTACTAATCCTATATTTATCCCACCTTATAGAGTAGCTCCAGCTAAGCTAAAAGAACTCAAGGAGCAGTTGAAAGATTTTCTTAATAAGGATTTTATTTATCTAAGTGTTTCTCTGTGGGGTTCTCCTATGCTTTTTATGCACAAAAAGGATGGGTCCTTTCGAATGTGTATAGACTATCGCTAGTTGAAAAAGGTGACCATAAAGAATAAGTATCCCCTTCCTAGGATTGATGATCTATTTGACCAACTTTAGGATGCTAAGTGATATTCTAATATTGATCTTTGCTTGGGTTATCACCAGTTGAAGATTAGGGAGGTGGATATCCCTAAGACTGATTTCCATACCCAATATGGATGTTATGAGTTTATGGTTATGTCCTTTAGTTTTACTAATGCCCCAATAGCATTTATGGATCTCATAAATTAGGTATTTAGATAGTTTTATGATTTTTTTATGATTGTGTTCATTGATGTCATATTGGTGTATTCTAAGAGTAAGGAGGATCATGCTAGTCCTCTCCGTTTAGTGTTTTAGACTCTTAAGGATCAGTGGTTGTATGGGAAGTTTTCTAAGTGTGAATTCTAGTTGAATGTTGTGACTTATTTAAGTTATGTTGTTTCTAGTAGAGGGAAAATGGTGGATCCACATAAAGTTGAGGTGGCCAAGAAGTGGCATAGACCCACAACTCCAACCAATATTCAAAGACATTTTGGTTTAGCTAGGTATTATAGGAGGTTTGTAGGGAGCTTTTCTTCTATTGCTTCCCCATCGACTAGGTTGACATAGAAAAAGGTAAAGTTCATGTGGTCTGATGCTTGTGTGGGTAGCTTTGAGGAATTAAAGGGTATGTTGAATTTCACTTTGGTTTTTACCTTACCCAAGGGTACTACTAGCTTTGTTGTTTATTGTGTTGCATTCTGTATGCAATTGGGTTGTGTGTTGATGCAACATACCAAGGTGGTTACGTATGCTTCTAGGGAGTTGAAGGTCCATAAGAAGAATTTTTTGACTTATTATTTGGAGTTGTTGTGCTTTTTTCTCTAAATATCTGGCATGATTACCTGTATGGACTTGATATTGACATCTTCTTACACCATAAGAGTTTCCATTCTATGTTCACCTAGAAGGAGTTGAATCTCAAGAAAAGGAGATGGTTGGTGTTTCTTAAGGACTATAATATGAGTCTTTATTATAATCCAGGTAAACCTAATATGGTGGATGATTCTTTTTTCAGGTTATCTATAGGAAGCTTATCTTATGTGGATAAGGTGAAGTAAGATTTGGTTAAACATATTCACCTACTGGATAATCTGGGAGTTCTTATTTTGGACTCTAAAGATAGAGGTGTGATGGTGAAAGAAGTGGTGAAGTCATCTCTTGGTGCTGAGGTGAAGGATAAATAGGTGTTGGACCCTATCTTGAGGAAGATTAAGAATGAAGTTGGCCAGCTGAGAGTTATAGCTTTTGAGATTGGTGATAACGGTATCTTGAGGTATCAAGGTAGATTGTGTGATCTACATGTTTATGGGCTAAAAGAAAGGATCTTTACTGAGGCTTATGATTCTATGTATATTGTCCATCTAGGATTGACAAAGATTCAAGTTTTGTGGCTAAGTACATATTTGTCAACAAGTGAAGATGGAGTACTTGAGACCCGGTAGTATGTCTTGAGAGAATGAGTTTCTTGTGTGAAAGTGGGAGATGATTAATATAGACTTCATCACCAATATTATACAGTCTCTTTATCAGTTTGATTCAATTTGGGCCATCAAGGATAGGATGACTAAGTCTGCTTACTTTTTTATAGTGAGGACTAGCTACTCCGGTAAGGACTATGCTAAGTTGTTCATTAAGGAGATAGTTAAATTGTATGGTGCACCTACTTCTATTATTTCCGAAAAAGGTATGCATTTTTTATCTCACTTTTGGCATTTGCTTACAAGAGGTTTGGGGACTAAGGTGAATCTCAACACCGTTTTTCACCCTCAAATAGATGGACAAGCAAAGAGAACTATTTCGACTTTGGACGATATGCTAAGGTCCTATGTGATTGACTTTGGCGATAATTGGGTTAATCACTTGCCTCTCATTGATTGTGCTTATAATAACATATTTCATTCTAGTATTCAGATGGCTCTATTCGACGCTTTGTATGGTAGGAGATGATATTCTCATATTGCGTGGTTCAAAGTTAGTGAGGCTAGATTATTTAGCTTGAATTTGGTTCAGCAAGCCATGGATAAGGGAAATGTGATTTTGGATAGGCCTAGAACCCCCCAAAGTCGCCAAAAGTCCTATGTGGATGTGAGGCGAATAAGCTTGGAGTTTGATACGAATGGTTGGGTGTTCTTTAAAGTGTCTCCCATGAAGGGAGTGATGAATTTTAGTAGAAGGGGAAGCTAAGTTCCCGTTATATTGGTCCATATCGTATTCTAAGGAGAGTTGGAAATATGGCTTAATAGTTGTAATTTCCCTCAAGTTTGGGTTCCATTCACCTCGTATTTCATATGTCAATGTTGAAGAAATATGTGGCTGATCCTTCTTTGGTTGTCCCTTTGTGAGTGTTGGTGTCCTGGATTCTTAGTCTTGCAAAGAAGCTTCAGTCAAGATTTAGGAAGAGAGGTTCACAAATTGAGGAAAAAAGACATAGCTTCAGTAAAAGTGCTTTGGAGAAACCAAAAGATGGAAGAAGCTACTTTGGAAGCTGTAGAGGATATGAAGGCTAAGTATAAGTTTCATTTTCCTCTTGTTACTTTTGAGTATTTAGTTTGATTATGGTGTATTCTTGTCATTCCTCATGCTATAAGTGTCCTAGCTCTTAATTTGGGGATGAGTGATTCTATTGGGGGGGGGGGGGGGGAAATATAAGACTCTTAAAATTTTGTCCATTTTACTTTTGACCTTCTCATATTTGAAACGTAGATTTTTTACATGATATGTGCTTACGGATTCTAAAATGGTAATTCAGGTGAGTTTTGGAATTTATGGGAGAGGTTCTAGGTCAGTTTGGAATTCTAAGGTAGTGAGCCTCCGCATGTTTAGCGTGCCACAGAGGTTAGCCTCCGTGATTTTGATGTGGCCTGGAGATAGTGTGCCTCTGTGATAACGTGGTGTCAAAAAGGATAATCTCCATGTTAAGAAAAATGTCACGGAGGTTAGCCTCTGCAATAAGACTGTGCCATGCTACTATGTAAAAGTCGTGTTGTCCTATTTTATTTCCCTTACAATGATGGATAATAAGGAATTTTCACCTATGTATGATCTTTAAACATTATATGATCCTATTTCCATCTATTTTCAAGGAACAAAAGCTATTATTTCACTCTCAAACACAAAAACACAAGAAAATCTAAAGGGTTTTACCGTACGTTCATCTTTTAGGTTCCAAGTTCCAAATTGCTTCCAAATTCTTGTGTGTCCAAGGCATGTTACTCTTCTCCAAATCTTATTTTATGAAAAGCATGTATTTTAAGTGGTTTAATTGTAGGGATTTTAATGTGGGATTTGATATGAGTCGAAGATTTTGGAATAGTTGATCCTTGAATTGTTTTCCCATGGTTTCATAAGTTTTTCGTGCTTTGAATTTAATGTTTTTGAACTAATGGGGTGAATAGGTGGGAAAATTGGAATGGGGTATAGGTTTTCTCCAAATTGATGTTTTGAAGTTGGAATTAGTTTTGACCAATTATGTCCCCCCAACCAACTTATGTAAAAGATTTTAAATTGTGAAATTGTCACTTGGTTTTACTAACTCACCGAAACTATTGCGCTGTGTAGATAGTTAAATTATGAACATAAATTTTGAAAGACTTGTTGGCTATGTTTTTATTTAATGATCAAAGGGGGTCTAGGCATTCCTCCAATTATAATGGCAAAATTGTGAGCTTTCAAGCAAATGGTATAATTATACTTATAATATACCTTAATGTACAATTCATTCTTAATGAATGTATTATATGAAACTTATTTAATTGGTCTTAATAAGGGCTATTCAGCTATGTCGTGAAGTTGTGGGTCTCTAATGACTTATACTGGAAACTCATGTTTGCCGAGTGAGGATTGGTCTTGATGACCGTAGGAACAGTTCACACTATTGATATATTTATATCTAGGATTGATATGGGGTTAGTTCATTCCCTGGTCTTCCTTGATACCTCTAGCTCGTGGGTTAACATGCACTAGAGTTCTCTCAGTAGGGGAGTTGAACTCATATAACACGTAGGTTCCTATTTATGATGGATGAGCTACATAGTCTAGGATAATGATTTACTATCATGCTAAACCTTGTTTCCTCTCCTAGTATGCCATTTATATATGTATATAATGATGTGTGCATAAATTTGAATTATATTCTAACTTGGCATTATTTTATCCTTTCCTTGAGTAAATACTAGGGCTCATCCCACTAACCATCCCCAGATATTGTATCTCTATACGATGCAGGGTCTGAAGACACTTCTACTTCCCTTGCTCAACAATAGATGATCTCAGTGTTGTTCGTGTGTCAGTTTGAATTGGTGATCCTACTTTCTCTGAAAGGCCCATAGCTTCTTGGTTTTGTATGACATAGACTATTTCCTTGTTGGACACTTTTTTGTTATTATTGGGGGCATGTGCCAACTTAGATTGTTTTTGGATCATTAGATATGTTGTGGATATTATTATGGATTGGGTATTGATGTTGACACTCTAGATGTCTTTGAGATTATTATTTTCTATCTTATTATAGTTTTGAAATTCAGTTGCTGCTAGATGTGTTATATTCTATTTGGATTGGAAACAGAGGTGTTCTTCGATTCTTGATGGACTAGAGATACCCGTCATGACCGGACGTAGGTTCGGGTTGCGACAAACTACCACTCTTTAGAACTTACTTTTATGTAAAATATATACCTTTTTGTAACATTTGATTCTTAAAGTGAGATCTATTTCAACCATCCTACATAATTGTGGTTTGTGAAATCCTTGACAATCTCTTCTTTCCACTAAATTACTACCTCAAGATACTTGAAGCTGTCTCTCTTTTATATGACATGAGAATGTATCTTCACAACCATGTTTATATCATGAGTCAAATCTTTGAACATTTATTTAAAGTACTCCATCTTAGTGCTGCTCAATCTAATCACTTTAGGTTATATATTGTCTGTTTGCAAAACTCTATCTTATTACTAACACCTCCCCAAGTATCGTCAATTAGAACTCATTATCAAAAAGTAACATACACCAAGTAGTATCCCCTTGAATGCACTGTGTCGATACATGATGCAACCCTGTCAAAATAGTAAAGTGCTTTAAATCTCTTCCTACCGTCCTCACACGATTCTTTGCCCAATTGTAACATGTTTAGAAAGGGTTGCATCATGTATCGACACGGTACTTTTAAGCACTACCATGAAACCTCATTAGGTACTTTTTCATATGCCATCTTAAGATTAATTAACACCATGTTCAAGACCTTCAAATATTAAAACATATACTTTTCATGAAATCTTGTTGTTGTTATATGTTTTTAACCCTATTTGATATATGATACCTACCAGTACCTGTGGGTGTGCAGAAAAGACACTTACTATAACTCCAATTGGGGATGGAGCCATTTTGTAGGTCAGTTGGAGTTTCTATATGAATAGTAGTGTTTATTCTTCATTATCTCTTGTCATCATAATCATACATGGATATTCTGTCTTAGGTCATTCCTTTTTTTCATTTACTGGTTTTGCATTGTGTAATGACCCTCTTGCCCATTTTCTTGATTCAAAAGCATTTCTACTGTTTAAAGCCTTCCCATAATAGCTACAGGTAATTAATGACTTGACGTACTATCGGTTCAATTATCAAACAGTTCGTTAGGATTTTAGGCTCATTTCCCTATCATGGAGCTTTTGTTCTTAAGGAATTAGTATCAAACCAAAATTCTTAGTAGAAGAACTTGGATTAGAAGAACCAAAATTGTTATGAAGGAATTAGTATCAAACCATCCACAAACACTATATTCCCATGCAATGCAAGGTCCAAGGACAATTTTACTTTCCATACGTAGGGATAGGAGATCTCAGGGTTGTTTGTGTGTCATTTTAAAGTGGTGAATCTCATTCTTCCAAAAGGGTTGTTACTTTATGGTTTAGTATGACATAGACTATTTCCTTTTTTGACATTTTTTGGCTATTTTCGGGGACATGTCCCGATATAAATTATTTTTAGATTAGTAGAGGGTTTGTGGATATTACTGTGGATTATGTATTAATGTTGGGACTCTAAGATGTCTTCGAGATTAATATTTTTTATCTTGTTAGATATTTGAAATTCAGCCATTGCTAGATGTGTTAAGTTCTATTTGACTATGCAAAAGGGGCAGTCTCCGATCCACGTTGGATTAGAGATACCCATTACGGTCAAGCCCTAGTTTAGGCCATTACAAGTTTGGTATCAGATCCTAGGTTAGGTATTATTGGATATACTTAAATCCATGTCATGTAGAGTCTTTTTTATGGGTGTGTAGCACACAACACTTATAAGGGAGAGGGTACAAGACATTTAGGATTGTTTTCCTCTCTTGTGATCTATTTTTGGACTATATAGTCTTGGATATTGAAATCTCATATAATTGTTGCTTGTTCTCATTTCAAATAATACCTTATCAAAAAACTGATGCTCATGGCACCTCTTCTATCCTACCTAAGGGAAATATGGATGGATCTCATTCTACTTATAGAGTTTATACCTGGTCTAAGGTCCCAGCTCCTGACTATACTACTTCTTGTAGAGACTTATAGTTCCCTACCAAATCTCCTCAGGCTCCTTGGGTTGAGGGTGATCATTCCCCATCGCCTGAAAGAGATATATCTAATACTGATTTCCACTATTCTATTTAGCTATTGTCCTAGTTGGTAATATCCCAGTCACGTCATTCGGGTCCTGTTGGTATTACTGTGAGTACTTTTGAGGTTACTCGAGTTGGGTAATTTATGAGGCTCAATCCTCCGACCTTTGTTATCTCTAAGGTTTAAAGAGATTCTCAAGAGTTCATAGATGAGATAGAGAAGATCTTGTAAGTTATGAATTCTTCTGACTTCAAGTATCTAGAATTTTCTAGATATAAATTGACAGATATGGCATATTAGTCGTATGATGAGTGGGATCAATCTAGGGGTGATGATCCAGAGTTAGCACAATGGGAGGATTTTTTTAGTGCCTTCCTGGATCATTTATTTCCTTAGTAGTTGAAAGAGTCTAAATCTAAAGAGTTTGTGAATCTTAAGCAGAGTAGGATGTCTATAAAAAGTATTCCCTAAAAGTTCATCAATTGTCTCGTTATGCTCCTGAGCTAGTGTGAAGCATGAGGTCTAAGATATGGATGTTTGCTTTGGGTTTATCATAGGACTTGGTGTTGGAGTGCAAGGCCGCTTTGCTAAATAGTTTAATGGATATATCTAGGCTTGTGGTGTCTATGCAACAAGTTGAAAATGAAAAGAAAAAATAAACTAATATAAGGAATAGGCAAGGTAAGAGGTCCAAGTATTCTCAGTAAGGTGAAGGACAATAAAATAGTTGTAGAGATGGTAGAAAATTGTCTAAGATAAAGTAGAGAAACTTTTGCTTTTATTCTAGGGCTAGTGCTCCCTATCCTAAGTTATTCAATGATTGTCACTTTAAGAGCAACAGTGAGTTTAAGGCATAGGGTGCCCATTCTCATGCCAGTAAGTCCTAGTCAGCTCCATCATATCCTCCTTATAGATTTGATGGTCAGTTGCACTTTGGTTTTTGTGATAAGGGGAAAAACAAGTACTTCAAATATGGCTATCCTTGCTATATTAAGAAGAATTTTCCTTAAGACAATGTTGCTACTGGGCTAATAAGGTTTTAGCTAATGTTTATTCTGCTCCTGCATGAAAGGGTTCTACTTCTAGCTCTGGCAATGGTCAGAGCCATCTTTATGCCCTTGCCACCTATCAAGATTGTGAGGCATCTCCTGATGTTGTTAAAAGCAGTTCCCTAGTGCCTAAGGGATGGTTCATCTCTTATCTTAGAGCTCGGAAGTTTATTTACAAGGGGTATCATTGTCACTTGATCTAGGCTAAAGGTTCTAACTCGGAGGGTCCTTCTTCATAATCTGTCCCTATGGTCTGTTATTTTGCTGAATTATTCCCTAATGATCTTCCTAATGTTCTTCTCGATAGGGAAATAGACTTTGGGATTGATCTTTTACCAAGCACTTGTCTTATATCTATCCTTCATTATAGAATGGCTCAGCTAAGTTAAAAGAACTTAAGGAGTAGCTAAAAGATCTTTTTAATAAGGATTTTATTTACCCATGTGTGTCTCTGTGGGGTGCTCTTATGTTTTTTGTGTGCAAAAAGGATGGGTCCCTTTGAATGTGTATAGAATACCTCCAATTAAACAAGGTGACCATCAATAATGATTAACCCCTTCCAAGGATTGATGATCTATTCGACCAGCTTTAGAGTTCTAAGTATTTTTCTAATATTGATCTTTATTTGGTTATCGAAAGTTTAAGATTAGGGAGGTTTATATCCCTAAGACTGCTTTTCGAACTCAATATGGACATTATGAGTTTATGGTTATGCCTTTTTATTCTACAGCCCTGGCGATATTTATGGATCTCATAAACTAGGTATTCAGACTGTTCATGGATTTGTTTATAGTTGTGTTCATTGATGACATATTGGTGTATTCTAAGAGTGAGGAGGATCATTCCATTCATCTTTATTTAGTGTTGTAGACCCTTAAGGATTAGTGGTTATATGCAAAGTTTTCTAAGTGTAAACTCTAGTTGAATGTGGTGACTTATTTGAGTCATGTTATTTCTAGTGGGGGAACATGGTGGATCCACAGAAAGTTGAGGAGGTCAAGAAGTGGCCTAGACCCACGACTCTAATCGATATTCAGAGATTTTTTGGTTTAGCCAGGTATTGTAGAAGGTTTGTAGGGAGCCTTTCTTCTATTGGTACCCCATTGACTAGGTTGACTCAGACAAAGGTAAAGTTCTTGTGGTCCGATGCATATGTAGGTAGCTTTGAGAAATTAAAGGATAAGTTGAATTTTGCTTTGGTTTTGACCCTACCCAAGGGTACTGCTATCATTGTTGTTTATTGTGATGCATTCCATGTGGGATTGGGTTGTGTATTGATGCAACATACCAAGGTGGTTTGGTAAGCTTCTAGGGAGTTAAAGGTTCATGAGAAAAATTATCTAACTCATTATTTTAAAGATTTAGTTTTGGTTTTTTCTCTATATATCTAATATGGTTACTTGTATGGGGTTTATGTTGACATCTTTTTACGCCATAAGAGTTTGATGTGTTCACTCAAAAAGAGTTGAATCTTAGGAAAGGGAGATGGCTTATGTTGATCAAGGACTATAATATGAGTCTTTATTATCATCCGAATAAAGCTAATATGGTTGGTAATGCTCTTTGCAGGTTATCTATGGAAAGCTTATCTCATGTGGATAAGGAAAAGCGAGATTTGGTTAAATATATTCATCAGTTGAAGAATCTTGGAGTTCTTCTTTTGGACTCCAAAAATGGACATATGATGGTGCAAGAAATGGTTAAGTCATCTCTTGCTGATGAGGTAAACGAGAAATAAGTATTGGACACTATCTTGAGGAAGATTAAGGATGATGTGGGTCAGCAGATAGTTATGGATTTTGAGATTGGTGAGGATGGTATCTTGATTTACCAAGGTAGATTGTGTGTTCCACATATTTATAGGCTGCAAGAAAGGATCTTGGTTGAGACTCATGATTCTAGGTTATTGTCCATCCTGGATTGATGAATATGTAAGTTTTATAGCTAAGAACATGTTTATCAGCAAGTGAAGGTGGAGCACTTGAGGCTTGGTGGTATGTCTTAAGAGATTGAGTTTCCTATGTGAAAGTGGGAAATGATTAATATAGACATCGTTATCGGTTTTCTACAGTCTTGTAATCACCTTGATTCAATTTGGTTTATCAAGAATAGGATGACTAAGTTTTCTCACTTCTTTCCAGTATTCTAATAAGGATAGATACTCTGATGAGGACTATGCTAAGTTGTTTATTAAGGAGATAGTTAAATTACATGGTGCATATATTTCTATTATTTTAGATAGAGGTACATAGTTTTGATCTTACTTTTGGCATTTGTTTAAGAGAGGTTTGGGGACTAAGGTGAACCTTAGCACCGGTTTCCACCCTCAGAGAGATGGACTAGCAGAGAGAACTATTCAGACTTTGGAGAATATGCTAAGGTCATATGTGATTGACTTTTGCGGTAATTAGGTTGATCACTTGCCTCTCATAGAGTTTGCTTATAATAACATATACTATTCTAGTATTCAGATGTCTCTATTTGAGGCTTTGTATGGTAGGAGATGATATTCTCCTATTGCGTGGTTCAAAGTTGGTGACACTAGATTGTTTAGGCTAGATTTTCTTCACCAATTAGTGCATAAGGTAAAGGTGATTTGGGATAAGCCTAGAACAAACAAAAGTCGCCAAAAGTCCTTAATGGATGAGAGGCAAAGGAGCTTAGAGTTTGATGTGAATGGTCGGGTGTTCTTGAAAATATCTTCTATGAAAGGAGTGATGAGTTTTGGAAGAAGTAAAAGCTAAGTCCCTATTATATATGTTCATATCATATTCTGGGAAGAGTTGGAAATGTGGCTTAATAGTTGTAATTGCCCTTAAGTTTGGGTTCCATTCAACCCGTATTTCATGTGTCAATGTTGAAGAAGTGTGCGGGTGATCCTTCTTTGGCAGTCCTTATTGTGAGTATTGGAGTCATGGATTCTTTGTCTTATGAAGAAGTTTCAATTAAGATTGTGGATAGAGAAGTTCACAGATTGAGGACAAAAGACATAGCTTTAGTAAAAGTCCATAGGAGAAACCAAAAGGTTGAAGAAGCTAGTTGGGAAGCTGAAGAGGATATGAAGGCTAAGTACCTATTCTTGTCCCACCTGTCGAATGAAAGTGTTTAAGGTATGATTTTCATTTTCCTCTTGTTACTTTTGAGTTTTTAGTTTTAATTTTGTGTATTCTTTCCATTTCTCATGATATAAGTATCCTAGCTCTACTTTTGGGGATGAATTATTCTAAGGGAGGAGGGAGGGGTGAAATGTAACACCCTTAAATAATTTTCCATTTTATTTTTGACCTTTTCATGTTTGAAGCATAGATTTTTGACTTGATATGTACTTAGGGATGTTAAAATGGTAATTTTGGTGAGTTTGGGAATTTTTCAGAGAGGTTCGGTGCTATTTTGGAATTCTGAGGTAGTGATCCTTCGCAGTTTTTGCGTGCCATGGAGGTTAGCCTCCGCAATTTTGATGTTTCCTGGAGGAAGTGTGCCTCTTTGATAACGTGGTGTCATAGAGTATAATCTCTGTGATAAGAAGCATGACATGAAAGTTAGCCTTTGCGATAAGGTCGTGCTATGTTGCTATGTAAAAGTCGTGTTGTCCTATTTTATTTCCCTTTACAATGACGAGTAATGAGGTCTTTTCACCTATATACTACCTTTAAACATTATATGAGCCTATTTACATCTATTTTCAAGGAACAAAATTTATTATTTCACTCTCGAACACAAAAACACAAGAAAAACTTAAGGGTTTTACCGGCGTTCATCTTTCGAGATCCAAGTTCCAAATTGCTTCCAAACTCTTTTGTGTATAAGGCATGTTACTCTTCCCCAAATCTTATTTTAAGAAAAACATGTGTTTTAGGTAGTTTAAGTGTATGGATTTTAATGTGGGTTTTGATATGGGTCTAGGATTTTGGAATGGTTGACCCTTGAATTATTTTCTCATGGTTTTCATAAGTTGTTCATGCTTTGAAATGAATGGTTTTAAACTAATGGGGTGCATGTGTGGGGGAATTGGAATGGGGTAGAGGTGTTTCATCCAAATTAATATTTTGAACTTGGAATTAGTTTGGAACAATAGTGTCCCCCCAACCCACTTGTGTAAAAGACTTTAAATTTTGAAATTGTAACTTGGTTTTACTAACTCACCTATACTATTGCATTGTATAAATTGTTAAATTATGAACATAGATTTTGAAGGACTTGTTGGCTATGTTCTTATTTATTGAACAAAGGGGGTCGAGGAATTCCTCCAATTTAATTTGATAAACTAAAGGAGGTCCAAGCATTCCTCTAATATGATTTTATGAATAGAGGGGGTCGAGGTATCTCCCAAGTTAATGGAATTGTAATGGCATAATTGTGAGCTTCTAAGTGCATGGTATGATGATACTATAATGTGCCTTAATGTACAATTCCTGGGTTAATGAATGTGCTATGTGAAAAATATTAAATTGGGCTTAATAGGGGTTATGCAGCTAAGCTGTGAAGGTATGGGTCTCGAATGACTTATACTAGAAGCTTATGTTTGCCGAAGTGAGGACTAGTCTTAATTGCCGTGTGAATGGTTCACACTATTGATATATTTATATGTAGGATTGATGTGGGGTCGGCTTATTCCCTGGTCTTTCTTGATACCTACAGTTCGCCCGGCTAACATGCGCAGGGGCCCTTTCAGTAGAGGGAGTTGAACCTATATAACTTGTGGGTTCCTGTATATGATGGATGAGCTACATAGTCTAGGATAACTATTTACTATCATGCTAAACCTTGTTTCCTCTCTTAGTATGCCATTTATATATGTATATGATGATGTGTGCATGGATTTGAATTGGATTTGACTTGACATTATTTTATCCTCTCCCTGAGTATATGTTAGTGCTCATCCCACTAAACATCCCCAGATGTTGTATCCCCATGCGATGCAGGGTCTGAAGGCACTTCTACTTCTCCTATGCAATAATAGGTGATCTTGGTGTTTTTTATGTGTCAGTTTGAAGTGGTAAGCCTCTTCTCTTCAGAAGGCCTATAACTTCTTGTTTTTGTATGACATAGAATATTTCATTATTGGACTCTTTTTGTTATTGTCGGGGGTATGTTCCAACTTAGATTGTTTTTGGATCAGTAGAGACTTTGTGGATATTACTGTGGGGGTATTGATGTTGACACTCTAGATATGCTTGAGCTTATTGTTTTCTATCTTGTTCTATGTTTTAAATCTTGTCGCTGCTAGATGTGTTATATTTTGTTTAGGTTGGACAAAGGGGTGGTCTTCGATCCTTGGTGGACTAGATATACATGTCATGGCTAGACCTAGGTTTGGGTTGCGACAGACTACCTTACTTTATAACTTACCTTTATGCAAAATAGACATATTCTTGTAACATAAGATTCTCTAAATGAGATCTATTTCAACCACCCTACATAATTGTGTTTTGTGAAATCCTAGACGATCTCTTCTTTCCACAAAATTACTGACTCAAGATACTTGAAAATGTCTCTCTTCTATATGACATGAGAATCTATCTTCACAACCAAGTCGGTGTCATAAGTCAAATCATTGAACTTTTATTTAAAGTACTCCATCTTAGTTCTGCTCAATCTAATCACTTTAGGTTATGTATCGCCTATTTGCAGGCCTCCATCTTATTACTAACATCTCCCCAAGTCTCGTCAATTAGCACTGAATTATCAAAATATAGCATACACCATGTCCCTTGAATGCACAACGTCAAAATATCCATAACTAATGAGGATAAAAATAGACTAAGAGTTGATCCATGATGCAATACTATCAAAATACGAAAGAACTATAAATCTCCTCCTACCGTTCTCACATTATTCTTTGCCCCATCGTACATTTCCTAAATTGACCCAGTTTATGCTACTGGCACACCTCTAACCTTTACGTGTAGTTGTATTCAAACTACACTTACTATAACTCCATTTGGGGATAGAGCCATCCTATAGGTCAATTGGAGTTTCTATAGGTATAGTAATGTTTATTCTTTGTTAGATCTTGTCATCCTACTCATACATGGATATTCTGTCTTGGGTCATTTCGTTTTTTCATTTACTGGTTTTGCATTGTGTGATGACCCTTCAACTCATTTTCTTGATTTACATGTATTTGTAGTGTTTAAAGTCTTTCCATAATAGCTACAGGTAATTAATGACTTGACGAACTGTCAATTCAGTTCGTTAGGGTTTTAGGCTCATTTCATTATCTTGGAGCTTTTTCTATTAAGGAATTGGTCTCAAACCAAAATTCCTTGTAGAAGACCTTGGATGAGAATTCAAACGGCGCCATCTACATAAAAACATTTATTTTAGGCTAGGGGGATCTTTGGTTCAGGTCCCGTATCTTCTGGACTTATTTTAGGCTATTGGACAGATTATATGAAAAATAATATGATAGATGTGGACCCCACATTTAGTTGGAATGATCTCGAATGAAATTTTTAATTCTTTATTGAGTCTGGAATGTCAAAATTCATATGGCAGCATAGTTCATTCGTGTGTACGAGGTTTCAAACAAATGTCGAGCACCAAATTGGAGTCGATTTTTGGACATAGAAAAATCAATTGCCTAATATTTGGTATAACCGCTTTAGCAGTCATAGAGGATATTTAGATCCCATGAGCCTCTTAAGCAGCCTTGGATATTTTGCTATGGTCCACTTTAGCAGTAAGTGGTTGCTTAAGTGGGCAGCGCTTTTGTGGTAGCTGCTATCCTGGTGCACGACCACTTTCACAGACTTGTACTAATTAAGCGGTAGCCACCTAAGTAG
Source organism: Capsicum annuum (assembly GCF_002878395.1). NCBI lineage: Eukaryota > Viridiplantae > Streptophyta > Magnoliopsida > Solanales > Solanaceae > Capsicum > Capsicum annuum. The sequence continues at coordinate 72,031,981 of NC_061122.1, read as the reverse complement.
AAAAGTATTCGCTTTAGTGGCTCCTAGGGGATGTTAAATCCCCTTTTTTCACCCGATTTTCCATCATTTTTCTCTTCTATTTCTACACTATTTTGGATTCTTGAATAGAGAAAAGAGTGGGGAATCATTCATTAGAGCTAAGATAAATTAACCTAACACTCCTTTGTCATTTTTCATTATTTTTCTTGTTAATCCCCTCCCCCCTCTATTTCAAAGTAAATTGATAAATTTTAGCTCATTAACCTCTAAACCTTAGGGGATACTTTGGTCCCTGATTTATGCATCATTTATGCTCAACTTTTGAGTACGCATTCTTTGTCATTCAAGGGTCTTCCCAATAGATTAAATTTTGGATTCTGTTTGCAATATGGGTCTTGATATAAATTCTAACTCAATCCTTTATATAGCAATATGGGTCTTGTTTTCCTCCTTATTACGAGTAGATGACTATTTTAATGGCATGGAAACATTTTAGGATCCTGAGCAAAGGAGAATGATTTGTGGGTGATTCTAAGGTTTGTGCTTTGGCATTGAGGCAGGCAACTCTATCTACTCTTTTTCACCATTTAATGTATTATATATAATACTTATTAGGTAAGATTGTTATGATGTGATTATGGATAGAACACCATTACTTATCCTTAATTATGACTTTATGCGATAAAAGGGTAAATCGACCCTTAAGATGAAATACTTGTTACACCAATAGGATACTATTGCCCTAGGTTACTAGCATATTAGAAATAGTTTAGGCTAAGAACCCTTTTGTATAAGTTTTATTACTTGACTCCATAAATTATCATTGTTTCTTGAATAATGGAATGATGGTTATGATGGTTTTATATTATTGGGCTTAAGATCATCATTGCAATATTAGTTGGACTCTAGGTGAGTTATTTATTTTTCTAAAGGATGTATTCATATTCAATGGACATTTAGATGCTTATCACTGTACTTTTTGGATACTAGTGATGGCATCCATTGATTCAGTACATTCCTTCTAACTTAACGGTTCTATTCCAACTAAAAATATAGTTTTATGACAAGTGTCCTTAAATGGGGTTTATTCCCACTTTTTACTTTTAAAATAGATCCTTCCATAATAGGATACATACCACCATCGCTCAGGTTAGTTCCTCTACAAGAAGCTCAAAATAATCCTAAAATGCTTTCTGAAATGGCCTTACATGTTTTCTCCTCTAAAAGTGTCAATTTTGTACAAAACAAGGTTTTGCACTTTTTTTAGGTCTAGATATGTCATATCAAAAGGAACCTTTTTTAATGACATTGGTCAAGTCTAAAAATTGCTAAATCAAACCATTTTGTCTTTTTTTCTTAAACTTGTCCGAATCATCTTCCCAAAACTTCAAAACCTCTCTAAGAAAAATTGGTCCCTTACCCTCACTCTCTTTACAAAATCAAAATAGATGACATCACTACTTTCTTAAACTCAGCAAAAGACCCATAAGTAAATAAAACTCCAAAGAGTCAGAATAGATATACTCAAGTTGAACATCGTGATTCCTCTGAGATTGAAACCATTGAAAACATCATCTATATCCCTTAACAACAAATTCCATCATTTATTATAACTGAATCTTCCTTAGAATTCCCAAAACCCACAATCAAGTCAGTCTCCATTGAACCCTCCTTAAACTTGGAAGTTTATGCTCAGCCAATTATGATAGATAATCCACATCAAGGGTTTTGGACAACAATATACCAAGATATTTCTTAACTTGAAATTCCCTTTTCTCCAGGGAATTCAAAACTATCAAAAAATTTCTAATTTCTTGGGTTATCTAAAAAAGATAAATCCTCTGAAACACTTTAACCACCTGATCTTCTACACCCTCATATTCAAACCCTATCTTTGCTCTATTATTTAGTAAAGAAATTCTAGTGAAAAGGGTCGATCTTTCCTTAAATAAGAACAAGGCAGCTGAAAATTTGTTCCTATTTGCATATGACACCAAAGAAAGCTCAGTTGATGGAATAAAATAGGAAGTAGGTATTTATGAAGAAGTAAATAGGGGAAAAGATATATTGCTACATACCAAGAAGGAATATGAGAAGAATGAGGATAAAATGCCTCTGAGATGGACTATGAAGAAACTAAGGGTAAATAGAGAAAAGGAGAAAATGATAGACTCTGAGGTGAAAGTGACCAAAACCTATTCTACAAGAGGTTTAAAAAGGAAAATTATGAAAGATGACATGAAGGCCAACAAAACTTCGACTATAAAAAGAAGACTGCAGAAGAAATATTTTGTGGTAGATGAGGATGTAAATGTGGAAGTTATGGAGGTTGAAAAAAGGGAAGACACAGATTCAGTAGTTCCATCATCTACTACAAATAAAAAATGAAAGTTGAGGACCATGAGAGGACTAGGTCCTAGGTCCTCTAAGTCAAAGAATAGTATCTCTACTAGAATAAGACAAAAACATATAGTTTTCAAGAAAAGAAAACACTTTAGGGGACCTAGTCATAAGAATAGGAAAACTAATAAAAAAGAAAAGACAAGTAGTGCACCCAACAACAAGGAAAAAAATAAGGAAAAAAAGAACATGTACAAATAATGGAGGATTAGAAATCTAGTAATGCAAAAACTTCTGTTAGGGAGAGTGTTTGATCCAAAAATTTATAAAAAAAAAATAGGTATGGTAGAACTAGTAGAATATGTGAGGCATTAAGTTTGGCTTCATCTACTAAAAGAACCAACTCCTATTGTCTTTGAAGGACATGATGAGTTAATTTTGACTGCATAAATGGAAGAAAAGGTTCTTAAGTTGGATGAAGAAACTCTAGGAAGGATCCTGGATGTACCTATAGTAGAGGTAAGAACTATAGTAAATCAACGGCTTACCACTGAATTCATGATTGAGGCATCAAAGGTAGGAGGGATATCAAAAGCATTAGTGAAAAAAAGTTTCTAAAAATTGATTATCAACTAGCATTTGATTTCATCAACAAGGTCCTATTTCCAAGGCCTAAAAAATAACAATTACCTCTAGTGCTGACTTGTTCTTGATTTAAAACTTGAGCAAGTTTGAATTGATAAGACTTCTAGCTCTAATGGTAGAGCATATGCATAAAGTGATTCATGAAAAAAAGGTAAATATGGAATGCCATATGGATATCTCTTAAACAAAGTGTTTGAACATTATGGTATGTGTAGAACTAAGGAAACACCTGGGATAGCCAAGCAGATGATCAGCCTGACAACCCCTGCGGAGACTGAATGAATAAAGGAAAATATGGATCTTTGTCTCAAGTGTTTGAGTTGCTAGCTGTTCAAGAAAGGTTAGTAAAGGAAATAAAGAAATTAAGGATCAAGATGGCTGCTAAAGATGCTGAAATAGTAAGCTTGAAGTTGCAGAATCAGAAGTTGTCCTCTAAGGGACCAAGTGCCACAGATAAACTTGTAGCTGAAAATGCAACACTCCTGGAAAATGTGGAAGAACTGACTGGTAAAGTTCAAGAACTGAATGCTAAAGTAAAGGTTAATACCAAATAGTTATTAAATGCTCACAATGTTGAAAATACAAGAATAGAGATGTTGCTTAAGTCCTTTTCCCAAAAAACTCCCTCTACATAAGTCTTATTATCCTTGTCCCATGACCAACCTAGTGACAGTTTCATATTTTACTCCTTGATTTGGAATGTTAAATTTAGCTTAAAAGAGTAATGGTATGACGATACCAAGTGGTAATGCCTTAATAAATGACTCCTTGGTTAATGGTTGGAACTATGTGCAAATTATTTTCATTTATTCTTAAAGGGGATTATGTAGCTTGCCGTGAAGGTGGATGTCCCGGGGAGACCAATACTGGAAACCATATTTGCTGATGGGGGTCTATATGATCGTGTTCATGGTTAACACTATATATAATTTTTTTGGAATGGTTAGAGCCTCGATGGCTTTGGATGTTCCTCAAATTTCCATGGTTCATTCTGCTACACGCACTAGGAACCATTCAGCAGGGAGATCTAAACCCATATACCCTATAGGTACCCTTAAGACGGATAGAGCTACATAGTCTAGGTTAATGGTTTTAAAATTTTAATGGTTATGACCCTTTCCCAATCCTGGTATCTTATATATGTATATATATATGTATATATGAATGTGTGCATGTAGTTTTGACTAATTTTGGACATGGCATTATATTATCACATTTCCTGAGTTACATGTCAGGGTTTAACCTATTAACCGTCCTAGGATGCTTTATTATTTCATGATGTAGGTTGGAAGACACTTTTATTGCTCCTATACAGTGTTAGATGGAGTAGCACAACTATCGAGTTTCTGTGAAGTGGAGATCATCCATCCTTCAGAAGACCTTATCATTTCATTATTCTTTATTTATTTCATAATACTTTTGGATTTCTTTTGGTTATGGTCGAGGTCATGTACCAACCTATTTGGTATTCTAGTTTTAGAGGCTAGTATGGATAAATATGGGTTGGTTGGTTATTGATTGGCTCTTAATTTTCATAAATTTATCTATTCACCTTTATTACTACTTAAATAGATTCTGCATTTGTTATTATTATTATTATTATTATTTTGTGCTCATAAGGTTAGGCGATGGGGGTGGTCTCTGGTCTATGGTATACTTGAGATACCCGTCACAGCCAGGCCCTAGTTTGGGTCATGACAAGCTTGGTATCAGAGCCAAGTTTAGATTCATTGGGTATACATAAAGTCATATCTAGTAGAGTCCTTTTTATGGTTTTGTAGCCTGCCACACTTATAAAGAGGAGGCTACAATACATTTAAGAATGTTTTCCGTGTTTATATTTTATTTTGAGCTATAAATTCTAGTGTTATGAAACTTTTCAGGATCTTGGATTCCTTACAGTTTAGATTATGCCTCCCCAATGATCTGATATTTATAGAAACTCTGCTGGGAACTCTGTCCTACTTAACTAAAATATTGAGGGAACTCGCCCTACGTATCGAGTGCAGACCCAATCTTGGGTGCTTACTCCTTATTTAGCTGATCAACATGGAGTTCCACCTATCCTCAGTAGTCTTCTAAGGGTTTTTTAGGGCGGTGATGCTTATGATCAGCCACCTTAGGGGACATCTCTAATTGTGGAGTTCCATCAGTCAATTTATTTTCTTACTTAATTGGTGACATCACAGTCTCATTGATAGAATCATGTTAGTTTTATTGCTCTTTTATTTGAGTTTACTGAGGTAGGCCAGTTCATGAGGTTCAGGCTCTAAGGTTTAGGAAGATTCTCAGGGGTTTATGGATGAGATGGAAAAGATTTTTAGAGTAATGCATGCTACTGATTCTGCATGCCCTATATATTAGTTGAAAGACGTAGCTTATTAGTGGTATGAGAAGTGGGAGCAGTTAGGGGGTGATGATACTGACCAAGCAATATGGAATGAGTTTTTGGGTGCCTTTCTTCATAATTTATTTTCTCAAAAGCTAAAGAAAGCTATGGTTGAGGTGTTTGTGAATCTAAAGCAGGGCAAGATAAGTATGAAAGAGTAGGCCTTGAACTTTTAGCAATTGTCTCGTTATGCTCCAGAGCTGGTGTCTAGCCAGAGATCTAAGATGAGGAAGTTTACTTCTGTCTTATCCCGTGACTTGGTATTAAAATGTAAGGTTGCAATATTGATCAATAGTATAGATATTTCCAGACTTATAGTTTATATGTAGCAGGTTGAGGATGAGAAAAAATGGAAAAATTAGAGAAAGATAGAATAAGAAGTTCAAATATTCAGAGCAGGGTGTAGGTTAATAGAATAATAAAAAAGATGGTAGATAGTGGATAAAGAAGAAGAATTGGGGTAATTTGTATTCATCTGCTAATGTTTCTTATCCTAAGCCATTAGGTGATCATCGTTTTCAAGCTAGCAGTTGTCCTAAGGCACAAGGTACCTAGTCTCAGGCTAGTAGGGCTCAATCAGACCTACTTTATGCCCCTTATAGTTTTTGTTGGTAGATTTATCTTGGTTATTGTGAAGAGGGGAGAAATTGATGTCATAACTGTGGTTAGGTAGGTTATATATAGAGAGATTATCCTTTATCTAGGGTTGCTACTAGAGTTAATAAAGTTTTGGTTTCCATATTTTTTGCTCCTACATCAAATAGAGCAACTTCTAGTACCTATACTATCAGAAATTATCTCTATGTTATTTCTACTCACCAGGAATTAGAGGTATCTCCAGATGTTATTATGGGTGTATTATAGCTCTTTCCCTATGATGTTTATTATTTGTTTGATTTAGGTTTTACTTTTTTTTATGTGACCCCTAATATGGCTGTGCATTTTTATTTTGATCCAGGAAATATTTTTGACCCTTTTTATGTGTCTACCCTAGTGGGTGATTCTATAGTTTCTAGAAAATTCTATAAGGGTTGTGTGGTGTCTATCTTTCATAGAGAGACATTAGTGGAATTGATAGAGTTGGATAGGGTAGATTTTGATGTGCATATCTTGGGGATGGACTGGCCTCATTCGTGTTATACGTCTCTAGATTATAGGACTTGAAAGGTTAGTTTCCATTTTTTGAATGAAGCGGTATTAGAATGGGAAGGGAGTTCCATAGTACCCAAAGAGAGGTTTATTTCATATATTAAAGCTCAGATATTGATTTCAAAGAGGTGTTTGTATTATCTAGTTTGAGTTAAGGATTCTAATTCTGAAAGTCCTTATTTGCAAACTGTCTATGTGGTTAAGGAATATCCTAAAGTGTTTCTCATTGATCTTCTTGGAATTTCCCCAAATAGGGAAATAGATTTTAGTATTAATCTTCTATCAAATACTCATCCTATTTTTATTCCTCCTTATAGAATGGCTCTATCTGAGTCAAATGAGCTTAAGTAGTAGTTAAAGAGTTTTCTTGATAAAAGGTTTTTCTCTATAGGGTACTCCTGTACTTTTTTTTCAAAGAAAGATGGGTCTCTTCGAATGTGTATAGACTATCATTAGCTGAATAATGAGATAGTGAAAAATAAGTACACTTGTCCTAAGATTGATGACTTTTTTTGTTCAGCTTCAGGATGCTAGATGCTTCTGTAATATTAATCTTCATTTGGGGTATCATTAGTTGAAGATTAGGGAGGTTGATATTCCAAAGACAACTTTTCAAACCCGGTATGGTCACTATGAGTTTTTGGTTATGTCATTTAGGTTGACTAATACTCCAAATGCTTTTATGAATCTTATGAATTGGGTTTTCCGGTAGCTTTTGGAATTTTGGAGGATCATGTCAACAACCTTTAAATTGTATTACAGACTCTTAAGGATCAGAAGTTGTATGAGAAATTTTCTAAGTATGAATTTTAGCTAAATGCTGTAACTTTTCTTGGGCAGTGGTGTCTAGTGAGGGGATCATGGTGGATCCTTAGAAAGTTGAGGCAGTAGAGATACAGTGTAGACCCATGACTCCAACCAATATTAGGAGCTTCTTGGGTTTGGCTAGCTATTATAGGATATTTTTGAAGAGTTTCTCATCTATTGCTACTTTGCTGACTAGGTTGACTTAAAAAAAGGTTAAGTTCTAGTGGTTCGAGGCTTGTGAAGGTAATTTTGAGAAGTTGAAGGATAGGTTGAATTATGTGCTAATTTTGACCCTGTTTGAGCGAAATGATGGTTTTGTTACATTTTTTGATATGTCTCGTGTGAGACTGGGTTGGATTTTAATGCAACATTGTAAGGTTATGGCTTATTCTTCTAGGCGGCTCAAGGTGAATGAGAGAAACCATCTGACTCACGACTTGGAGTTGGAATCTATGGTCTTCGCTTTGAATATCTGGTACCACTATCTATAGAAGGTGCATTTATATATCTATTCGAATTATAAGAGCTTGCAGTATGTGTTCACGTAGAAGAAGTTAAATCTCAGGCAGATGAGGTGGCTTGAATTGTTCAAGGATTATGACATGAGTCTTTGCTATCATCCAGGTAAGGCAATGTTGTTTTTGATTCTCTTAGTAGACTGTCTATAAGGAGGTTATCTCATATGGATGAAGAGAAGAGAGGGTTGGTGTCGGACATTCACAGGTTGGTTAACTTGGGAGTTCATCTTTTGGACACTGGGGATAGGGGAGTCATTATACAAGTAGTCGTTAAATCATCTCTTGGTGTTGAGGTGAAGGAGAAGCAGGGTTTGGACCCTATACTCATGAAGATTAGGGATGATATGGGTCAGCTAAAGGTTATGGCTTTTGAGATTGGGGGAGATTCTATCTTGTGGTATCAAGGTAGGTTGTGTATTTCTAATATTGATAGGATGCGAGAAAGAATTTTGACTGAGGCTCATGAGTCTAGATATACAATTCATCTAGGTTCTACTAAGATGTACCATAATTTAAAGGTGATCTATTGGTGGAAGAATATGAAGAGGGTGCAGTGAATTTTGTTTCCAAATGCATGATTTCTCGGCAAGTCAAGGTGGAACACTTGAGGCCAGGTGGTAAGTCCCAGAATATAGGGTTGCCTATATGGAAGTGGGAGCTGATCAATATGAATTTCATCACGGTCCTTCTGCGGTCTCAAAACTAGGCTGAATTGATTTGGGTAATTATGGATAGGATGACAAAGTTCGCTCACTTTTTTCCTGTGAGGATCAGGAGAGAAATATGCTAAGTTGTTCATTCAGGAGATTGTAAAGTTTCATGGTGCGCTAGTATCCATTATTTATAATTGAGGTATGTCATTCTCATCTCACTTCTGGCATTTATTTTAGAAAGGCCTGGGTACAAAAGTGAACCTTCGCACCGCCTTCCACCCTTACAAAGATTGGCATGCAAAGTGTACTTTCCAAATTTTGGAGGATATACTAGGGCCTGTGTGATTGACTTTAAGAGAATTTGGGTTTATCATTTTCCTCTTATTGAGTTTGTGTATAATAATAGTTATCACTTAATCATTCATATAGCTCCTTTTGAAGCTCTCTATGGTAGAAGGTGTAGGTATCCTATTATATTCTTTAATCTTGGTGAGAATAGGTTGTTTGGTCCTGAATTGATTCACCAAGTCATGGAGAAGGTAAAGGTGATTAGATAAAGACTTAAGACTTCTCAACGTCGCCAAAAGTCTTATGCGAGTGTGAGGCAGAGAGAGTTGGAGTTCAAAGTGAATGATTGGGTATTCTTAAAGGTATTTTCTATGAAGGGAAACATGAGGTTTGGGAAGAAAGTAAAGCTCAGTCCCTGTTATATTGGTCCATATCAAATTTTGAGGCGAATTGTTAATATTGTTTATGAGTCAGATTTGCTTACGAGTTTGGGTTTTATTCATTCCATTTTCATATGTCCATGCTTAAAAAGTATGTGGGTGATCCTTTCTTGATAGTTCTTATTGAGGATGTTGGCATTACAGATTCTTTGTATTGTGAGGAAGTTCTGATTAAAATATTGGATAGGCAAGTTCATAGATTAAGGACCAAGGATGTAGCTTTGGTGAACCTCTTTTGGAGAACTCAAAAGGTAGAAGAGGCTACCTTGAAGCGGAGGAAGATATAAAGGTCAAATATCCATTCATGTTTCTCAAATTAGATGAAAGTACTTAAGGTATGAGTTTCATTTCCTCTTGTCATTTTTCTGAGTTTATAATGTGGTTCTAGTGTATTCTTGTTATTTTTGAGCTAAAAGTGTCCTTACTCCTCATTTGAAAAAAAATTATCCTAAGGGGGGATAATGTAAGACCCTTAAAAGTTAAATCATTTTATTTTTTACCCTCCTATGTTTGTAATATCAATTTTTGACTTGAATTATGTTTAGGGATATTAAAAGGGTAAGTTGAAAAAGTTTTGAAATTTTTAGAAGGGGTTCAGGGTCATTTTGGGACCACGAGGCAGTAAGGGTCTGCGATATCATCATGTCACAGAGGTTACCCTCCGTGATAATCATGCGGTACGGAGGATACCCTCTGCGATAGTGGTGTGCCACACCAAGGGTTAAATTTTATCCAGTAATTTTTTCACTTAAGGATGAGGGGCTTTAGGTCTTTTCACTTTTTTCCATGACTTACAAGCATAAAAGGGACCCTTTTCCTATAGTTTTAAAAGATCAAACTCTTTCTTATTTATGTTTAACTCTCCAACTAAGAATGCTTAAGGGTTTCACTATGCATTCATCATTCAGACTCCAAACTTTAAATTCTTGTGTGTTTTAGGCATGTTTCTCTTCCCTAGACTTTAATTTACATTATGACATGAATTGAATGAATTTTTATGAGATTTTAAATTATGAGACTTGAAACTTCGTTGAGGAGTTTTTATTGTTATTTATTGAATTACTTGCCTCATGTTTTAAATTGATTATTCATGCTTTAAATTAATGTTTTTAGGACTGAATTGGATCATTATTTAAATGGTTGGAATGGGGGATATGGTTTCTCCAAACTGGATGAATTTGGGCTTGAAATTGCATGAACCTCAGCCTACTTTGTAAATTTAATTTTTATATGCAAAATTGCATAGTTTAACTTATTTTTGAACCCAATTCGTCGCATTAATGGATAAATGGTTATTTAAATGAATTTGGATGATGGTTTGTATTCTAATAGAACTTGGGAATCCAATTTGATTATTTGAATTGATTTTTCATGTTAGATTTAGCTTGAAAGTGTAATGGTATGACGATACCAAATAGTAATGCCTTGATGAATTACTCCCAAATTAATGGTTAGAATTGTGTGCAAATTATTTAGTTTGGGCTTAAAGGGGATTGTGTATCTCGCTGTGAAGGTGGAGCTACCGGGGGGATCTATATTAGAAACCATGTTTGCCAGCATGGGATTCTATATGACCGTGTGCATGGTTCAAACACTATATATTTCGAATGATTGAAGCCTCGATGGCTTTGGTCCTTTCTCAAATTTCCTCTATTCGTGCGGCCATACGCACTGGGCCCCTTTCAGCAGAAGGAGCTGAACATATATAGTTTATGGGTTCCCTTAAGAAGGATAGATCTTTACAATCAAGGTTAATGGTTTTAAAACTCTCATGTCTGTGGCCCTTACCCTATCCCGGCATCTTACATACATGTGTGTGTATATATATATATATATATAAATGTGTCCATGTGGCTTAGATTAATTTTAGACATGGCATTATGTAATCACAATCCCTGTGTTATATGCCAGTGCTCATCCCACTTATAATCCTAGGATGCTATATCATTTCATAGTGTAGGGTTTGAAGACGCTTCTGTTGCTCCTATGCAGCATTAGGTAGATTAGCACGATTGTCGAGTTGTTGTAAAGTGGTGAGCCTTCATCATTCGGAAGGCCTTAAAATTTTATTATTTCTTTTTTATTTCATAGTACTTTTGGATTTCTTTTGGGTATGGTCAGGGACTTGTACCAACCTATTTGATATTCTAGTTTTAGAGGCTATTATGGTCAGGTGTGGGTTTGTTGGTTAATGATTCTCTCTTAGTTTTCGTAAATTTATCTATTTTTCTTTATTACTATTTAATTATCTTCCATATATGTTATTATTATTATTATATTTTGCTTATGAGGTTTAGCGAAAGGGATGGTCTCCGGTCCATGGTGACTTGAGATACCTTTCACGGCCAAGCCTTATTTCAGGTTATTAAAAGATCGGTATCAGAGCCAATTTTAGATTCATTGGGTGTCCCCAAATCCGTGTCTAGTCAAGTATTTTTTATGGGTGTGTAGCACGCCACACTTATAAGGAAGAGGCTACAAGACATTTAGTGTTCTTTTTTGGGCTATAGAGTCTAGTGTTATGAAACTATTCAAACTCCTGGATTCCTTGCATTTCAAATCATGACTCCCCAATGATTTGATGTTCATAGGAACTCTGCTGGGAACTCTATCCTACCTAAGGATAATTTGGAGGGGACTCACCTTGTGTATAGAGTGTAGACCCGATCATGACTCCCTAATGATTTGATGTTCATAGGAACTCTGCTAGGAACTCTATCCTACCTAAGGACAACTTGGAGAGGACTCGCCTTTCTCTTGATTGTGCCGCTCCATCTGTAGTTCAACCTATCCCTAATAGTCATTCTAGGGCTTCTCAAGATAATAATGATTATAATCATTCACCTCAAGGGTACATCTCTAATGTGGAGTTTCGTCAGTCTATACTTTTGGTTACTCAGTTGGTGATATCTCTGTCTTATCAATTGGATTGGGTTAGTTATTTTGCTCCTTTATCTGAGATCATTTGGGTCGGCCAGTTCTTAAGGTTGAATCCCTTAACCTTTATAGGCTATAAGGTAGAGGTGTATCTTTTTCAAGTGCCTTTCATTATTATTTCTTTCCTCGTATGTTGAGAGAACCTAGGGTTGAGGAGTTTTTGAATATGAAGTAGGGAAAGATGAGTGTAAAAGAGTAAGCCTTGAACTTTCAATAGTTGTCTCATTATGCTCCAGATTTAGTGTCTAGCCAAAGATCTAAGTTGAGGAAGTTTGTTTTTGGGTTGTCCGTGAATTGGTCTTGTAATATAAGGCTGTAATATTGAATAATGATATGGGCATCTCCAGACTTGTGGTTTATATGCAGCAGGTTAAGGATGATAAGAAGAAATAGATAGAAATTTGACAGAGGTAGAATAAGAAGTTCAGGTATTTAAAGTAGGGTAGGGGTCAGTAGAATAGTAGAAAAGATGGTTGACAATGGACCAAGAAGAAAAACTAGGTAATTCGTATTCATTTACTAGTGATCCCTATCCTAAGCCTTTGTGTGATTATCACTTTCAGGCTAGCAGTGGTCCTAAGGCACAGGGTGCCCAGTCTCAGTCTATTAGAGCTCAGTAAGCCCCACCTTATCCCCTTATCATTTTTGTGGGATGATTCATCGTGGTTATCATAGGGAGGGGACAAATTGGTGTTATAATTGTGGTCAGCTGGGTCACATATAGTGAGATTGTCATTCAGCCAGAGTTTCCACTGGAGCTAATAAAGTTCTGGCTACCATATCTTTAGCTCCAACATCAAAGGGCACTACTTTTAGAACTGACACTGGCCAGAATCATCTCTATGCACTTGTTGCTCGCCAAGAATTTGAGGCATATCCAATGTTATTATGGGTACATTATAGCTCTTTTTACATGATGTTTATATTAGTTTGATTCGGGTTTTATCCTTTCTTATGTGATTCCTTATGTGGTTGAATTTTGGTCTTGGTCTTAAAAGTATTTCTGACCCCTTTTTGAGTCTACCTTAGTAGGTGATTCTATAATTGCTAGAAAAAATCTATAAGGGTTTTCTTTGGTGTCTATCTTTCATAGAGAAACATAATTGCATTTGATAGAGTTGGATATGGAAGATTTTGATATGATCTGGGGGACGAACTGGCTTCATTCGTGTTATGTGTCTCTGGCTTTTAGGACCCAAAAGGTCAGTTTCAACTTTCTGAATGAACCTGTATTTGATTGGGAGGGGAGTTCCATAGTATCAAAAGACAGGTTTATTTTTTATCTTAGATCTTAGATATTTATATTAAAGGGTGTTAATATATCAAGTTCAAGATAAGCATTCTAATTTTGAAAGTCCTTCTTTGCAATTTGTCTCTGTGGTTAATGAATTTCCTAAATTGTTTCCCGATGATCTTCCTAGAATTTCTCCTGGCAGGGAAAAAGTTTTTGGGATTGATATTCTATCGAATAGTCATCGTATTTCCATTTCTCATTTTATAATAGATCTAGATGAGTTAAACGATCATAAGGATTAATTAAAGGATCTTCTTGATAAAGGGTTCATTCATCCTAGTGTTTCTCTGTATGGTGCTTCTGTTCTTTTGTAGGAAAGAAAGATGGGTCTTTTCAAATGCATATGGACTATCGTCAGCTGAATAAGGTGACGTGAAGAATAAGTACCCTATTCCTTGGATTGATGACCTTTTTTATCAGATTCAGGGTGCTAGATGCTTCTCTAAGATTGATCTTCCTACAGGGTCTCATCAGTTGAAGATTAAGGAGGATGATATTCCCAAGACTTCTTTCCGGTCCTGGTATGGTCACTATGAAAGTCTTAGTTATGTCATTGGGGTTGACTAATGCTCCAACTGAGTTTATGGATCTTATGAATCAAGTTTTCAAGTAGTTTTTAGACTTTTTGTTATAGTCTTTATTGATGACATCTTGGTGTATTCTAAGAGTGAGGAAGATTATGCCAATTATCTTCGAATTGTGTTGCAAACTCTTAAGGATCAGGAGTTGTATGATAAATTTTTTAAGTGTGAATTTTGGATGAATATTGTGACTTTTCTTGGGTAAGTGGTGTCTAGTAAGGGGATCATGGTGGATCCGTAGAAAGTTGACGCGGTAAGGAGATTTCCTAGACTAACGACTACAAATGACATTAGGAATTTCTTGGGTTTGGCAGGGATTATAGGAAATTTGTGGAGAGTTTCTCATCGATTGCTACTCTGGTGACTAGGTTGAATTAGAAGAAGTTTAAGTTCTTGTGGTTCGAGGCTTGTGAGGGTACTTTTGAGAAGTTGAATGATAGGTTGAATTTTGTGCCAGTTTTGACCTTGCCCGAGGGTACTGATGGTTTTGTTGTGTTTTCTGATACATCCCATATGGTACTGGGTTTTGTTTTAATGCAGCATAGTAAGGTTGTGTCTTATGCTTCTAGGTAGCTTAAGTTGCATGAGAGGAACTATCTGACTTACGACTTGGAGTTGGTGGTTATGGTCTTTGCCTTTGAAGATTTGGCGCCACTATCTATTTGGGATACATGTGGATATCTATTAGGACCATAAGATCTTGCAATATGTGTTCAGGCAGAAGGAGTTAAATCTCCGACAGAGGAGGTGCCTCGAATTGCTTATGGATTATGATATGAGTCTTTACTATCATCCAAGAAAAGTTAATATTATTACTGATGCTCTTAGAAGATTATCTATGTAGAGCTTATCTCATATGGATCAAGAGAAGAGATTATTGTTGAAGGACATTCATCTATTAGACTCTGAGGAGGGGGGAGTCATTGTATAAGAAGTGGTTAAATCATATATTGGTGCTGAGTTGAAAGAGAAACAGGGTTTGGACCCCATACTCATGCATATTAAGGATGATGTGGGTCAGCAAAAGGTTATCGCTTTCGAGATTGGGGGAGAAGGTATCTTGAGGTATCAAGGTGGTTGTGTGTTTCTGATGTTTATGGGGTGCGGGAAAGGATTTTGACTAAGGCTCATAATTCTAGGTATACAATTTTTCCAAGTTCTGCTAAGATGTATCATAATTTGAAAGAGATCTATTGGTGGAACAATATGAAGAGGGACGTGGCAAATTTTATTGCCAAATTCATAGTTTGTTAGTAAGTCAAGGTAAAATACTTGAGGCCTGATGGTATGTCCTAATAAATCGAGTTGCCTATGTGGAAGTGGGAGATGATCAATATGAATTTCATTACGAGTCTTCCATGGTCTCGAAATTTGTATGATTTGTTTTGGATCATTGTGGATAGAATGACGAACTCCTCTCACTTTTTTCTTGTGAGGACTATTACACAGAAGAGAGATATTCTATGATTTTTAATCAGGAGATGATGAAGTTGCACGATGCCCCAATTTCATTATTTTAGATAGAGGTAAGCCATTCTCATCTCATTTTTAGCGTTCATTTCAGAAAGACTTAGGTACATAAGTGAACCTTAGCACCGATTTCCACCCTCAAACAGATAGGCAAGCAAAGTATACTATTCAAACTTTTGAGGATATGCTAAGGGCATGTATGATTGACTTTAAGGGAATTTGGGTTGATCATTTGTCTTTTATTGAGTTTACATATAATAATAGTTATCACTCGAGCATTCATATGGCTCCTTTTGAGGCTCTTTATGGTAGGATATGCAGGTCTCCTATTAGATGGTTTGAGCTTGGTGAGACTAGGTTGTTTGGTCCTGAATTGGTTCACAAAGCCATAGATTAGGTAAAGGTTATTAGAGAATCACTTAAGACTTCTCAAAGTTTCCAAACATTTTATGTGAATGTGAAGCGGAGAGAGTTAGAGTTAAGTGAATGATTGGGTATTCTTAAAGATATCTCTTTTGAAAGAAATCATGAGAATTGGGTGGAAAGGAAAGCTCAATCCCCGTTTTATTGGTCCATGTCAGATTTTGAGGAGAATTGGTAATGTTTCTTATGATTTGGACTTGCTTGCGAGTTTGGGTTCTATTCATCTTGTGATTTATGTGTCCTTACGGAAAAAGTGTGTGGGTAATCCTTCTTTGATAGTGCATGTTGAGGATGTTGGTGTTACAGATTCTTTCTCTTATGAAGAAGTTCCAATTAAAATATTGGATAGGCAAGTTTGTAGATTGAGGACCAAGGATGTAGCTTCGGTGAAGGTTCTTTGGAGAAATCAAAAGTTAGAAGAGGCTACATGGGAAACGGAGAAAGATATGCATGAAGGCCAAATATCTATTCTCGTTTCCCGATCTGGATAAAAGTGCTTAAGTTATGAGTTTTCTTTCCTCTTGTCATTTTTTTAATTTTGTAATGTGATTGTGGTGTATTCTTTCTATTTTCATGCTAAATGTGTTCTAATTATTCATTCGGGGATGAATGATCCAAAGGGGCGGATAATCTAAGACCCTTAAAATTTTGATTATTTTATTTTTGAACCTTCCATGTTTGTAATATCAATTTTTGACTTGAATTGTCTTTAGAGATGTTAAAAGGGTAATTTGAGAAAGTTTTGAAATTTTTTAAAGGGGTTCGAGGTCATTTTGGGACTTTGAGGTAGTAAAGGTATGGCATGGAGGATACCTTCCGCGATAATGGCATGCCACTACAAGGGTTAAATTTCGTCCAGTTTGTTTTTTCACATAGGGGTGAAGGGCTTTTCATCTTTTCACTTTTTTCCACAACTTATAAACATAAAAGGGACCCTTTTGCTTCAATTTTAAAAGATCTAACTCTACTTTATTCATCTTTAACTCTCCAACCAAGAAAACTCAAGGGTTTCACTATGCATTCATCACTCGGACTCCAAACTTCAAATTGACTTCAAATCTTTGTGTGTTTCAGGCTTGTTTCTCTTTCCTAAACTTTAGTTTTACATCGTGATATGAATTGAATGGATTTTCATATGATAAAAATTGTGGGTTTTGAAATTGGTTTGAGGGGTTTTGTTTGTTACTGATTAAATTACTTGTCCCATGTTTTGAATTGATTGTTCCTATTTTAAATTGATATTTTTTGTACTAAACTGGCACATTATTTAAATGGTTAAAATGATGGACATGATTTTCCCCAAATCAGATGAATTTTGGACTGAAATTGCATGAACTTCAACCTACTTTGTAAGTTCGATTTTATTTATGGAAAAATACATGGTTTAACTTATTTTTGAACCAAATCCATTGCATTAATGGATAAATTGTTATTGAAATGGATTTGAATGGCCTTAGTGGCCATGATTTGGATTTAATTGGAACTTGGGAGTCTAATTAGATTGTGTGAATTGATTTGGTATGTTAAATTTAGCTTACAAGTGTAATAGAATGATGATACCAAGTAGTAATGCCAAAATGAATGACTCTCGGGTTAATGGTTAGAATATTTTAATTTGGGCTTAAAAGGGGTTGTGTATTTCCCCGTGAAGGTAGAGGTCCAGGAGGGATCGATACTGGAAACCACGTTTGCTAAACCCATATAGCCTGTGGGTGCCTTAATGATTTTAGCCCTTCCTCGAATTTCCTTGGTTCGTACAGCTACACGCACTGGGTACATTTTGGCAAGGGAAGCTAAACCTATATAAGTTATGGGTGCCTTTAGAATGGATACAGCTACACAGTCCAGGTTAATAATTTTAAAGCTCTCATGTTCATGACCTTTACCCTAAATCGGCATCTTATATATGTATTTATTTGAATGTGTGCATGTAGTTTTGACTGACTTTAGACATAGCATTATGTTATCACTTTTCTTGAG
Source organism: Capsicum annuum (assembly GCF_002878395.1). Lineage (NCBI taxonomy): Eukaryota > Viridiplantae > Streptophyta > Magnoliopsida > Solanales > Solanaceae > Capsicum > Capsicum annuum. The sequence continues at coordinate 72,014,088 of NC_061122.1, read as the reverse complement.
TTACATGTCAGTGCTTATTCCACTGACCGTCCTAGGATGCTACATCATTTCATGATGTAGGGTCCAAAGACACTTGTTCTTCTCCTATACAGCATTAGGTGGATTAGCACAGTAGTTGAGTTGTTGTCTAGTGGTGAGCCTCCATCCTTCGAAAGGCCCTATCATTTAATTATTCTTTCTTTATTTCATAGTAATTTTGAATTTCGTTTGTTCATGGTCAGGGACATGTCCCGACCTGTTTAGTAATCTGGTTTTAGAGGATATTATGGAGAGATGTGGGTTGGTTGATTATTATTTGACTCTTAGTTTTCATAGAGTTATTTATTCAACTTTATTACTGTTTAATTGGCTTCTATATTTGTTATTATAATTATTATTGCCCATGAGGTTAGGCAATGGGGATGGTCTCCTGTCCATTATGGATTTGAGATATCCATCATGGTCGGGTCCTGGTTCGGGTCGTGAACAGGCCCATATTTGCCTTTTATACTTTTCAAAATTTAAAAAATTCAGTCCCAACATTAGTTGATCCAACCAACTTATCATGAGAACAAACGACATAGGAAATTTTAAAAAAAATCTTCTAGTTCTTCAATATGTACTCAATATGTACATCTTGGAGATGTTACAATTGTTCATATCAACTTATGAACTTATTTATACTAGTAAACTCCATGTTTACCATGACAAGTGCTTTTTTGCTTTAGTTAACTTCTGGTTTACTATAATATGGATTTTATATCAATAAAGTCCTAGATTATTATGACATGTGATCTCATCATGCTCGGATAACTTTTCACATTCACGTTTCTTACAATAGTCACTTTTTGCATTCAAGTTTCAATCTTCCCTTTATTCTACTTCTTCTGAAGGTGAATTATGATATCTTCATAACTAAGAACATATTCAAATTTATACACAGTCACATTTACCCTAAAGGTATAGATCCGTATTTATAATAATTGAAATTCTTATTCTCCGTGAATGGAATATAAGCATGCCTTAAGCCTTTCAAATTATGATAGTTTAGAACCTTTTTCAAGATATTACTTCTTCGGGACAAAATCTAGGCATACATATGATACAAAGAACTTTCTAACATATCTCTCAATTGTAATCACAACAAGTCTGTGAAAATATTAACTACTATTGGTGGTCAAATATTTCTTGTAAACTTGCAGTCTTAGCTATTTAGGAATACAAGATTAATATTATAATCCCCGTATATAGTTTTGTTCTTCGGGAAAATGTTTAAAAGATAAATAATCTTGAACTAATTAAGTTTTCTAAATTAAATGGATGCATCATAATTGGACAATTTATAACAAAATACAAATAGCATAAAGAATACTAACCTTTTGGATTAGAATTTGATTTATAGTTAGCGAATTTTGTGTCATGTTTTACCTTTCAAAGCTATATACGGTCACCTATTGTACTTTAACCAAGAAATTAGTATTAGAAATAATTATACCTTTGGCATGTTAGCGGATGGAAAGTATACGATAGCTTTAGATTATTATCCAACTTCTCGATTGATTAAAGACTCATACTGATAATATGTTATGAAGTATAAACTAAGAACAAGAAGATGAATGGATAGTGAAGAGAGAATAATTCTTATTTATCTTGTGGATTTCTTGAGTGGTGAATAACAATAAAGGAAAACCCCTTAATTTATAGGAAAAAACTTACTTTGTCTCAAAGTTAGTCTGTCTAACCTTTCTAGAAATAGACATTCACTATATATGTTAATACATTTATAACAACTTCAGATTTATTGAGCAATGGAATGAGGCTCATGAAGCATGATGATAATGGTTATTTAGATTTTTTTTCATATTGTTCCTTAATTTTGAATTTAGTTAGAGATTTTTTTGTTATAGATAAATACTAAACAGTCTTGATTTATTTTCATGTTATTGGGACATAAATAGAAAAATAAGTTATTGTTGATTATTAATTTGTTAAATTTTCAAGATTTTGAATATTCTTTATTGTGATAACAGTTTCATGTACTTTTAAAAAAATAGTGGTCTTTAGTTATTTGTTTGTTGAACCGTTAAGCTTTGTGTAATAGCAATGAACAACATATATTATATAACCTCAGTTGCATTATAGAAAATTCTAAGTCTTAATGCATAACACTCCTCTGCTCAAATTAGGTAGCATATTTATTTTTTGTACAACTATTACGGAGAAATTTATGAGTATAAATTAACTAATATGGTCGGAAGAAGATATAGGAGTTTTTTTTTTTTCAAAATTAGTGTTGGTAAATCTTGTTTCTTTCCCGAATAAATGTTTGTTCATTATTAGCAGATTTTGGCTTTGGCTTTAGGAATCTAGATCTTGATCGAGTGCCTCTTAAGCGGCTCATAATTAATAAAAGTCTTATATACGTGGTTTTGCAACCAACACTTTGATTGTGCATTATTTCTCAATTGTATCTATTTTATTATTTTGTAATATTTAGGACTTTAGTAAATTAAAAGTGTGAACACCCTTAGAAAAGTGATTCAAATTTTTTTGCCCTTCAATAAAAGTCTCTGATTTAGACACAATTTTTTTTTCACCTTTTTCCTCCATTTAAATTTCTAGAAAGAAAAAAAATATTTGAATTTCCTACATTACTTTTTCCAAATTCGTGTCTTAATTAGTTTATGAATATTCACTTTTTTACCAAACTTCGTGACTTTTTTTCAACAAATATTACTTGTGTCCTATTTAAAAAAAATAGTCTCCTTCATCATATTAGCGAATAGGAGGCAGTTTTCTTACTGTAGTTAAATACCTACATTTATGGTTAAAAAAAAATTTTAACTCTCCAACATGTCCAAAAAAATAGGCTCCTTCGTCCTATTAGCAAATAGATGTCTTATAAGATTTACGAGTCCTAATTATTGTTTCTTTTTAAGTAGAGATATACCACCAAAACATATGCTCTTCTTCGTCTTATTATAAATAAGTTTACGTGATTCATTATTGATCGATTCAATATTTTTGTGCAGGTGAAGGAGGATTCATATGTACCTTGCGATCGAGTTGTGCCGATTAACAACGACTTTGAAGGTATGTTCTCTTAATTTTATTTCTCATTCATATTGAGGCACAATGATTATAATATATGGTTCCCAGGTGCAATGAGGAACATGACTTCGGGTGTAATAGGATCATGACACTTGTATAATATGAAAAGCAACTTTGCTTCCTCTCTATTGGAAGAGTTCAAGAGTAAAAATCTGGAGTGCTTAGGGGTTTAGTGTGGATAACATTGATTGATGTAAGGTTTATAGTGAATATTACTTTTCTCATAATTAATGTTGTTGATTTCTTAGGTTAGCTTTATAGTTTTTTTTCTATTTTGTCGATGACTTGGGTGGATTGAGTTGTTTTAACTTTGTTTGAAGATTTGAGATATATGATTTAGTGTTTCTACGATTTGAGATGGTGATGTTGTGGCAGTGCATGACCCATGTAGCACTATTTCTCTTGGATTTTAGAAGAAGACGGTAAATATCAGCAACTAAGAATAGAGAATATAAAGTTTTCTAATTGTTCAATCCTATTCAGGTCGACTCCCTTATTCTACTTGTTGTTTTAATTTCCATACAAGCATAGCATCCGTTTATAATGGCTAACTATAGAAATTTCAAACATTACCAGTTTCATGTTGTTTCCACTGAAGATATTATTAGGACCTCACGCCTTCTAGACAGTGAAATTTTAATCATAAAAATTTCAATCTCTCTTTATTTGTCCTACTAAAAATTATTTATTTTTGTTGTGTTTTTTAATCTCAGTTTTGGGCTTTGCTATGGAGACTAGCTCATTCACTTTAATGGTATGAATCAATATTTAGGATTCTCATTAGGGAAGTACCTAAAAGATTCATTGTGAAGGTACGGAATGAGAATGTAGAAGAACCAAAAAATAGGATGTCTTTCCCTATATAACTTTGCATATCTTCATCGGAACTTAGCAGTACTATGTTAGTTCTTCACACCAATTTATTTTCTACTTTTAAAGTGCTTTTCATTTCTCTCATGAAAGGTTCTCTCAAGAACATACGAATGGTTCCAAAGATTGTTTTTACTTCACATTGTTCTTTAGCACTGATGTGCTATGGAAATATAGCATTTTTAACGTTTAAAATAAGGAAATTATGCAAATTTCTAAAGTTATTTTGTTAGATATGATTCGTTTTAGGTATATTTTGCATGAAATCATGTTTTGGATGCTAAGTTCGTCAAAAGGGTGAAAAGGATGTTTTTTAGCCACTTTTTGGAGAAATTATGGATATTCGAGATGTTTTCTAGCTTGTTCATGATCAAAGCATGTTAGAGTATAAAAGAAGAGTTGAAAAGATGGCTTCCCGTACTTACCAAGTCAACATGTGGCCGCATATAGGACCTACAGACCGCATGTAGGCAAATCAAGTACCAGAAGTCCAAAATCTCGAGAGCTAAACTTGAAGGATTTTTACTCCCAGTACCTACACCTAGTATCAGGACCGCAGGTACTACCTGCGCCCAAGGCCAGACCGTGAGTACACGACACATGTGGCCACAGACGTGGTTTTCTCCTATTTTGTTCGGAATTTGATTTTAGGATTTTCTAATGTACTATAAATACCCTTTATGTACTTTTTAGTAGGAGTTACGCACTTTTGATACTCATAAACATATTTTGATTCCAAGATCCGATTTTGATCTTGGGATTCTTTTGTATTGACTTTAGGTGATTAATTCAGTTTTGGTTATGGGTTTTTACACTTCTTATTATTGTAATTTCATCTATGCTTTCAGCTATGAATGTTATTGATTTCTTCACCATCATGAGTGGCTAAAACCCATAACTAAGGTTGTGCAAATCGTGGCGGATTGACGAAGTAGGGGAAATGTGATTGTTGATATAAACCAATACCCATAAGGCTCAAGTTATACATCAATTTTAGTGCAAGGCGGTCATCGTCAATATATTTACCCAACTTTGGAGTCACGATCGAATCCACAAGGAACAATGTGATTGGCGATTAAATTAATTCAAAACAAAGGAAACTTGCTAAATTCAAACCAAAAGTACAAAATTGTAAAAATGTGGGGTTTGGAAAGTATCACGATTAATATTTATTTTTGGGTTTTCAAGTATTAATTCGGGGCTACGAATAATTAGAGTTTAAACAATCTCGGTACGGATCATGGGGTAATGTTTTACTAGGAGAAGCTAACATCTGGGTGCAAAAACAATCAACTTCACTTTTAGTAGATCATGTGAGGGTAGGATCAGTTAGGGGTTTTGGTACTAACCTTTTGACAAAAATAAAAACTATCACCCACTAATTCTTTCGAATACCAAATGGGTGTGTTTAACTATTGGTAACCAAACCTCAATTTAGGCATCCCTACTTCTAGGATAATGCCTAACACCTATCCATTCCATAATTTATCCTTATTTCTAAGATAATAAAAAGGGGACAACTAAAATTTAAGTAATTTTTCACAAATGGTCATGTCACCTACATCCCTTTTTTCAAGTATAAATGAAGGATCTAAGTTACCCACATCCCTTTGTCAAGGATGATGTGGGGATTAGGAAATTTGAGGCTTTCACCAACAAATTCCATGTTCTCATCAAGCATTTGCAAAACCCATTAACATGAAATACTAATTGAAGCTACCAATAACAACCCACACAGGTTTTAACCCTATTCATAGGTAACCCCAAGGGGAAGAGCTAGCTACTCATAAGATAAATAAGTAAAGATGTACCAAAAATATCCATTAATGTGATTTTATGAAAGACTAAGTGAATGTTACTTCAAACTTTGAACTCCAACAAATATTCAATGGGAGTTTTCTAATCCTCAACTTAGAAGCTACTATAATGTATTCTTTACCCTAAATTATAATAGTATTTTCTTTTCCAAGAGTAGAAACCATCAGCTAAAAACGAAGTTCCCAAAATAGGAGATGGTAGAATTAATTATAAAGAGATAGGGTTTGAGTCTATATGAGGATATTTGGCATCAATTGTATGCATTTATATTTTTTCTCTTAGGCTACATCTTTTGCTTGGTCACGATCGTGGGATCTTGTTTGCATTCGTGGCTACTGCGGCCATGGTTAGAGCTATGCTGTCACGGTATGTTTGACCTTCTTGACTGACCGCGATCATAGTAACTGAGGTTGTGTCAGCTCTAGGTCTTCAAACTGCAGTTCTTTCCTTCTCTTAAACTCTTTCATCTCGTATCCAGATATTTTCATTTCATCACCTGTGTTCCTACAAAGTGTGCATATTAGTGAATTTGATCACAAATATGTCTTACTTATTTATGTAAAACATGGTAATGTTCTTGAATATTTAGTACAAATGAGTGATAAATTCACCACTCATCAACACCCCCAACTTAAAGCTTTGTTTTTCCTCAAGCAACACTACCTCTTACCATGAGACAATACACTTTTATGCCCACATTAAATGACTCAATGATCACAATGACATTAAGCTTAGTTATTACCTCAAGTAGCGCTTCAATCATGGGTAAAGATTTTTCTAATACCCCTCAACATAAAATGCAATATTTAAGGATGAAAAATACTTCAAAGAGAAATAATGCAACAATAACCAATACTCTAGAAGCGACTCGCTTTTGACTATAAGTAAACTATACTCCTTTTGCATCATTTCTTGGTAGATGACAACATCACCTACCTATACTTTTTCACATGCCTCCTTACACAAAAGAAAATTCCACACATCAAGTTACCAAACATGCAATAAGGAATTTAAGTGCCAAACTCTCTCCCTCACAAGAACTCTCTATGATAATGAGTGTCATACCATAGGCTTGCCCCTATTTTTAATCGCCACTACAATGAATGTAAATGGTTGGAGATCTCAAAGGACTTTTTGAGCTTGTAATATAGGTTTGGGGTAGGTTAGGATATCATTTAGGAACAATCATGTCTTATACCCTCCTTGAAAATTTATATCACACTTGTTTAATCCACCTTACGCTAACTGCAAATGTACCTACTTTTATTTCCTTGTTTCACCCATTTTCTTCCATTTCTTTTTCTTGCAAATTTTATGCAATTCTTTTCTTTGTTGGGTCCTTTATTCTTCTATTAATTTGTTTTAATGCTTAAGCACATAGGCACTCACTATCAACTTCGTGGCCTAAAGTTACCTCCTTCAATCTTCACCACCCCCAACTTAAGCTTTTAGCCTCAAGTTGCCTTTTTAAGTTCAAGGAGGGTATGGTTCAAAAAAGGGATAAAAGTTGAAAGGCTTACGATTTGTAATATGTTTTCCAAATAAAGGTCCAAAGTCTCAAAGTGGGTGACTAGGGATAACATATATGCATGGGTAGGCTTTTTAGGATAAGTGGGCTTTCAATGTCACCAAGATGGCCTAGGATCATCTCATCAACCAAATACAATTACATTTTAGCCTTGAGAACTAATAGGGAAAGTTATAGATGACCCAAGTACTCATGAGATTAATACAAATAAACTCACCACACAAGGCATGAAAATTCGCAAAAGGGGATCAATTCCCCCTCCCGCTAGAGACAAAACTGGAGTACCTATCAATATTTACAACCCAAAAAATTTAGAGTCACAAAAAGAGAAAAAGTTTTGATATAAGGTTGCTCACGTCCATACCCTTAGTTTTTGAAAAATTTTGGATGGAAGGGAGTTTACTATTGCGTTTGCACTACACACAATTTGCTAATTTATGGAAACAACCCAAGCCTTTGTCTCACATTTTGGTTTTCATATGGGCAACCATATGGCTACTCATACTTTGTCAAATTGGTGTGAAATATGATCCCAAATCCACAATCCTATAGGTACTTAGACGTCCTTTACATTAGTGACCTTGATGCCACGGGTACTCAGAAATTCCCTACATCTATGGCTCAAAACCCAATCGTTATGCTTTCTCCTTAAGAAAGTCATCACTCAATCTATCATAGGGAAAATCTCATCGGACATCATCAAAATCAAAATAAAAAAAATATAATCATAAAAAAAAATTAATCCATAAAATGTGGGCACCATTAGAGTGCCCAAATGTAGCATCCTAAAAACAAAATAAAACATCATCCAAAATGTCATCAAAACAACTGAAAGGATAGCAGTGTCCTCACTACATAAGCAATAAAGCAAGATAAAAAGGATACTCCCTAAATCTGCCTCAAGAACTGCTCTCCCCTACAGACTTACATCATCTCCACCAGCACCAGCATCTGACCACTCAGCAGGGGCCTCTTTATCACTCTCGACCCTAGAAGAAGGTAGCTTCTCACAAGGTTTTAGGACCCTCCACAAGCCCTTTACCCCCTTCCATATTTTGCTGAAGAAATTGTCCCTCTTCTTTTCTCTTTTTCTTATCTTCTCATAGGAGTCTTGAAGATCCTTGCCAGACTCTACCACTACTGAGTATGCCCTCTCGAGTTTGGAAACTGTGGCCTCCTTCTTCTTCTGATCCTCTTGATACTTTTCATACTCTGAGTGGGACACATAAGAATGACGCCTGGTGGAGGGCTCTCTCGGCCCCTTAGGTAGTCTTGGTACTAGCTCCTTGATGACCCTGATGTCCACACCAATGTCCTCCAGGTTCCCCGCAGTTGATGGTCTGCATGATTCTGACTCCTCAGTTATCAACTTACCTAAGTCGATTTTTCTCCTTTTACTCTGGCCAGGATCACCCTTACCCTGAATGTTTAGTAGGAAAATACGGGGGCGTAGGTGTACCCAGGTATCTATAACATACTTCTTCACTTATGCCCTCCTACCTAGCTAAGTAATAAGTGAAGCAAAAAGAAGAAGTGTCCCCCCCCCCCCCCCCGATTCTTGAAGTGCCTCCACTATGAAATCAAAATTTTTCCCACGTCCAGAGTAATGCCAGACAGTAGACAAGACACCATCCTAGCTCGCAAGCCTGTGACGCCAGTCATGTGTGTACATAGCGATACCCTACTGTAAATAATAGTCAACCAAAACCTGGCCTCTAGTGTGAAGTCGTTCATAGAGATAACTATTTTCATGGAAGACAAGGAACTTATCTGCCAGGTCATAATATGTTCATCATACATGTCCCTGGCTCACACCCTTTTGCTTGGAACTCAGCCATGTCTGCATTCGGGAGCCTATATATTTCATTGATCCTCTCTACTCTGAAATGTTTCCTTTCCCTAAATTGTCATCACTGAGATGTAAGAGAGACTACGCTAATGTTAGCATAGAACTCACGCACCCATTGCTTATTAGCATAACAGGGGTCTAGTGCAAAGCACATCCACCCGATAGAGTAAGTCTGGCATAGAATTTCGAGAGTTTCTTCTCAACTTTGTCTAAGAAAATACCCCTCTTGGGGAGTAGTTTGGTTCATATGAGGTTAAAGTAGTAGAGGTTATGGCATTGTGGAGCCATGAAGCAGATGTGGTCATAGTGTCTCATTTCAGTGCCTGAGTACCTATAAGTAACAGAATTCGGACCACAATTAGCATTTTTATACCAAAATTCTGCTATATTAATCAGATAAACTCATGTGGCAGTGTTATAGTGGGTTTTGGGGTGAGAAATGGGCATGTTGTATTTTTGGACTTAGATGAAAATTAGTCTCAGTCATGGCAATCGTGGACCATTCACCAAAATCATGATTTCATAATCATGACAATTATTCATGATTGTATTTCTGTGATTGCGGTCCCAATGACCGAAGTCATGGTAACTGAGACCATTTTAGATAGATTTTGCAACATCACCAAAAATTAGATTTTTAACCCCAAAGTTAGTCCCTATTTATCAATAAATCATTATGCTTATGAGACTTAAACCCTGAATACTAGATTATACCCTCAAAACATAAGGATATCAGCATGAAACTCATTAGAGGATAAATCAAACACATGGTGTACACATTAATTCTATCATTTATAGGCCAAAATTCGGGTACTCAAGACTTCCTCGTTGATATTTACCCCAACTACAACAGTTAAACACAATAATAACCACACACAAACATGGATTTAGCATTGAAAACACTAATTCATGCCTACTCCTAAAAACAAGTTTCAAGCCTAAATCAAAAATAAAAACAAAGAAGTTGAGATCACATACTGAATTGGAAAATAAGAATGAGTTGAAATGCACACTTAGATACTCATACACGGATTAATTTGAGAGAAATTGAGAGAATTAGATAAAAGGGTATGGGGGAGGAATGGTAGTCGGATGGTTTTTTTAAACTGCATTAATTATGACTGCAGTCCTCTTTTTATGATCGTGGGCACTCAGCTACTGCGGTTGCAGTGACACAGACTATGTTCACGATAACCAAAACCAATTTTTAATTCCCTACACTCCCCTATTCATTTCAACCATGATATTTTTACACTTTTCCTTCTTCAATTTCAATCAACATTCATCATAACACCATAATTTCATGGATTAGGCAAAGACAAAAATGAAATCTACTCTATCATGCATAAATCAAAGGATACGTGCTAATCTCATGGCATGATAGGTTGATTCCCATCCTTTGTGGAAAGATACCACTTCGACTATTATTTGTGTTTCCACTTAGAAGATTTGAATCTCCGTCCCATATTTTGCTCACTATGCATTGAGCGGCAGATGGACGGAAGATTCAGATCTTCTAAGATAAAACATGATAGAGATGAGGACATATCGCGGAAGCTTCTATCTCACCATTAGGAAGACTTAAACCTTTTTACCAAAATTCACATCGAATTTACGATTTAGTTCTGTGGGTAATGATGGGAACATCAATAGGCCACTAGTTTTACATCATAAATTGATCTCATTGGCCCTTGATGGTTGGGTTCCCATATGCTCTTTTGGAATGTTGAACTCCAAAATGTAGGGGTATTGCTCTTTCTCCCTGTGATCCTTTATTTGCTTAGGTAAATGGACTTTCAACTTATCCTCTAAGCACAATGTTGAAAAATGGTTTGAATAAGGTATATACCTTAGTTTTGGAGTTGCATCCTCATTAGCATCTTTACCCCAGAATGATCTAAAGTCGTTATAAGTGATTGACTTGGCTTCTTCCTTTTACTCTAACACCATTTTCTTAACTTTGGTATCCCAACAACATTTGGTTTGGTTGGTTTGGAAATCACCAAGGACTCTTCACTACCAAGCTCATCATTGACCACATATCTTATTTTCTCTTCTTTATTAATCTCCTCTTGGGAAATAGGCACAGTGATGGTATTTACAAGATTTGTTTCCTTACCCATTTCCTCTATCTTGACGATCTCCCTTCCAAATGCCTCATTGGATTGATGTATGTCAAGCACGTCCTCCCCTATTATAGTTATTTGGTACAAAAGAGTTTGAAGCCTTTATTTAAAACTATTGGATCCGGCTTATTGTTCTTCCCTTATCGCATCATTATACCTATCAAACTTATAAGAAGAACTAGGAATTGGATTAGCATACTAAGGGGGAGAATTTGGGCAATCACTCCAATGTCCATCGCGACCACCACACAAAGAACAATTATACTCCCAATAGGATCGAGATGATGCTTCTATCTCTCTCTGGAGAACATATCTGTAATCTCTCCAAAAGTGGGGTCCATCACAATATTGACATGGATCATAAAGAGAGGATTTCCAACTACCAAAATAATATTTATCCCAAGATGCCATGGAGTAAAGTAAACAAAACCTAAAATCTACCTAACACAAGAAACAAAAGAAAATTACAAACACTTATTTATAAGTTTGAATTTAAGCAAGTAAGCTAAAATTCAAAACTAACTCAATATGTCAAACTGTTCCCCGACAACGGCGTCATCTTTTATAACGCTCAACTTACACATAAATTTTAGTGCAAGGCAGTCGTCGTCAATATAATTACCCAACTTTAGAGTCGGGATCAAATCCACGAGGAACAATGTGAGTAGCGATTAAATTAATTTGAAACAAAGGAAACTTGCTAAATTCAAACAAAAAGTACAAAATTGTAAAAATTGAGGGTTTGGAAAGTATCACAACTAATATTTCTTTTTGGGTTTTCAAGAATTAATTTAGGGCTATGAATAATTAGGGTTTAAAAAATTTTGGCATGAATCTTGGGGTAATGTTTTACTAGGAGAAGCAAACATCTAGGTGCAAAAATAATCTACTTCACTTTTAGTAGATCACGTGAGAGTAGTCTCGGTTAGGGGTTTTGGTACTAGCCTTTAGACAAAAAGGCAAACTACCACCCACTAATTCTTTTGAATACCAAATGGGTGTGTTCAACTATTGGTAACCAAACCTCAATTTAGGCATCCCTACAACTAGGATAATGCCTAAGACCTAGCCGTTCCACAATTTATCCTTATTTCTAAGATAAAAAAAAAGGGGACAACTAAAATCTAAGTAATTGTTCACAAATGCTCATATTACCTACATCCTTTTTTTCATGTATAGCTGAAGGATCTAGGTTACCCACATCCCTTTTTTCATGTTATTTGGTTTATATAGGGTTGAGAAATTGACCCTTTTAACCCTGGATGTGTCTTTAAATTTTTGTGAAAATTTTTTGATTTTCATCCTTAGGGTGACGCGCCACTATCGCGCCAAGTCACTGGAAAGTGACAAATGGGAAATTGAACGGTGGCGCGACTCGGAGCTATCATGTTGCCACCTTGTCTGTGACCTGGAAGTTTGGCGCAACATGCCACTATCTCGGAGCAACACTAGAAATTGACAATTGCCATTTGAGCTATCTCCACAACGCATTGAAGGCTCAAGTGATACACTGTCTCACTAAAAAAGCTCTAACTCTTCACCCGGGTGTCGGATTTGGGCGAATTTGGTATTGATAGAAAGCTTATCTGATTCCCCACATGATAAAAAGTAAAAATATTGAAAATACCACGTGTACAAAAATACATTTCACTTTCAAAGAAAGCTTCTAACATTCTTGGGAAACTTTTCAAGCTAGGAAAAGTACGGGGTATTATAATATCTTCCCCTTGAGAATATTCATCCTCAAATAAGACTGAGTGAGAGGGAAAGAATATAAACTGACGTACATACTAAACATGACTGGATGAAACATGATTTCATGACTGACATGACTGATGGTTGAATATCACATACTTAATATGCATATTTGATGCATGACTAATAAGCTGAATTCATGCATATCTTATGCATGACTGATAATTGGCTTATAAGTACATGACCGAATATTCTGATGAACTAAATTTCTCGCAGTGAGAATACATGTCTAATGCATAATTACATGCCTGAACTGATATATGAATGCATAGCTGAATATGCAAGTGTACTTAGTACCAATTTTGTGATGAACACTGAATATAAAACTGAGTAAGACTAAGAAGAACTGTTATCTTAACTGGAAATGCTAATGAATCCAAGATATTCTTACTAAACATACATGAGTAGAAATATAAAAACCTAACTGAGTCTAGCGTGATACGTGACATATGAACTAAACATCATGAACTGAACTGAACCTCTGATTACCTGGCCCACAGCTGAGGTTGGGACTTTGAGGGTCAACTTATGAGTACCCTCTACTCTAAACTGGATTCTTTATGTGAAGAGAACTTAGTTTAAGGCATGAGAGCATTGAGGAATTATGGGATATCTCCCTCTTGGGACATTAGGTCCCTCTAAGAATACTGGTTTTATGGAGATATTGAAGACTGAAGCAATGCACAAGGCACCTAGAAGCTGATTCGTGACTGATTAGCTGAAATTTAAAATTGAGGCATGATACATGATCTAGGATAAGCTTGCATCTATCTAGTCGGTTCATCTTAGAATGGTTACATTCATGAGGCTTAAGATAGTACATCTAGATGGAAGGGACGGAAATCCAAACATGCAAACTTGTCTGTCTGACTGATAGACTGACTTTCTAGTTTTACGGACTAACTCATGCTGAAAACTTACACTCAATTGGAGTGCTTCTATGACATTCTTTCTCTAGAGTTCTAATGATTATAGTGTGCAAGGAAATCTTAGCCTTGTCTAAACAAAACAGCTGAATAAGAAAATCATCACATGGCTAAAGTTTGGTAAGATGAGTTGGGGCCTACAAACACTATTTAAGATGAAATGACTAAGTCTCTTGCACTGCAACTGAGGCTACTGAAAAGATTCACATGGGTGCTGAACATGAGTGCATAAATACACAAACTTATCTGATTAACTGGAGAGCTGATAGCTAAATACTGGGTGTGTAAGACTGAACTGTACTTAGTCTTGAATAACTAGACTACAACTGTAGAGCATTATGTGTAGGAGATAAGGACTAACTGGTTAACATGAGATATTAAGAATGAACCAAGGGTAATTGTATTATTTGAGAATGCAACACTAAGAGTACAACATGTTTCTAGAACAGTCTTGTAAACTGAGGTACTGGAAGGCTGACAACTGAGTAGCTGATAACTATACGCTAAAGTCGAGTAAACCCAAAACTAAACTGGGTTACCAACTTAATTACTAAACTAGGACTGGGACTGAGATTATAGATAAGACTGTAATTGAGACTATAACCGTTACTAAGATTGTAACTGGGATAGCAATTGAATTCTGATAGTTACATGACGGGGGCTGACATAAGTCAGGGATTCGAATGCACACTCACTCTCTGTACTTCCCTAACTTCTAAATACAACCTCTTTCTAGTCATTTACTTGCACACAAACATGACATTCAAGCCTATCTTCACCACTACACTCTCATGTAAATAAGCATTTAACAATCTTGTCTTAATATAAAATACCCACTCTCTTCCTTCTAAGCAACTGCTCTCCACTACATTATTTTCACAATAAGAGCTCACTAAAGGGTTAAATCAGGAGGACATAAAGCATAAATGGACACTAACTGAACTTGACACTTGACTGAAGCCTGAGGAATAGAATATAAATATCATGGATTCACCAAGAGGTCTAAACTGAGGATAGGCATAACATAGTCTGAATTTAACTGATCAGTAGAGGCATAGAATGATCCATGAAAGCTGAGTATACTGTAAAACATGATATGTGTACATGAGTCATGAGTTGTATGACCTGAGTTTGGAGTTTTCTACATTCATGGGACATGATTTGTATTACTGAGAGAAATAGAACTAAACTCCTTATGCTGGGAACTGGAATTGTACATGATTCTTTAGGAAGCGTATGAATATAAGTTGTGTTCATGGAACTGAGATGTGAATCATAAGTAGGCATTATGCGGACTGAAGTACCAGACTTTACATTGAGATAAGGATGGGTCAGGAATCATCTTCCCTTACTGCTTTTCTATAGATACTGGAATTACTACTAGGATCTGAGAACCTACTCAGTCACTTGATCTGTCATCTCCACCTTAGCTTTAAGCCATCATCATAAGTCTGTGAGCACTTTACTAAAATCTGAACTAAACTGCAATCATTGTCACCTACTAACACTCTGTTCGACATATGCTTACCTTACTAAACACATTATCTTCTTCTGTTTCTTTATAGACTACTAATACTACATCACCTCAATCATATCCACACGTTCATACTTACTATTAAATTAATAACTTAAGTGCTAGCTTGCACTATTCAAGCCTTATAATTTACTCTGGTACATCTATCCCCATGAATACATAATTTGTTCAACCTGGATAATGTTATCCCAAATCTAATACTGCTAAACTCCTAAGTTCATGCTTTTAACTCTAGGTCATATGCTATCATAGGATTTTGAGAAGGGATCTGATGACATATGAGTTCTCATGATCATGAATAAGAGTTGTACAACTTTGGAGCATAACTAAAATGATGGGATACTTTTGAGCTTGTGGGAATCCCATACTAACTGTCTACAGGGACTGTCTGAGAAAGCCCTATCTATAGGACTTTAAGATTCACCGTTTCTATTACCTTGAAAGTAAGGTAAAGTTGGCATAAGTGAAGCATGAGGAGAATCTATATGAGTTTCTTAGAGAACCTTTCTATAGCACGACCTGAGACATGAAAGAAGGAAAACTGTTCCTAAAACATCTCATAGCCTCCTGTACATAAGTGTGGTGCACAACACACCCATTCATAAGACTTTATTAGATATGGCTTTTCAGACTTTCTAGGACATTGTTTAACCTTAGGCTCTGATACTAAGTTTGTAACGCCCCAAATCTGATACCCAGAATGCTACACGGTGCCTATGACCCCGAAGGACCACAAGCTAACCCATGAATAATATCTGTAAACTGAGCACTGAATAATAGTAATAATATCATAAATCTGGAAACATGAACTGAAATGCCATAAGGTTCAATACTAGTACATAACAGAAAAGTATAGTATAACAATACCAAACAACTGAGATAGTTGTCTAACATGCTATAGTTTGAAAGCCTCTAAACTGTCTGAATAAGGAGTTACATGTCCCCAACTAACTCAAACTACTAAAATAAACTGAAAACTAAAATAGTAATGTGATCATCATGTCCTCGAAGGATGAGGACTCATTGCTAACTCTGAACACTAAATTGGAATGCTACTGGTTCTTTAGAGCTTGTGCTTCTAAAACTATGGTAAAAGTCACCATAGCATAATTGCATCATTACTTTGAATATATTGGTATGCAAGTAAGGTAGGTTGAATGTAAAAGGTTCATATGCATGAATAATACTAAATGACTGAATAATATTAACATGAGAATACATACATGAGTATGTAACTATAACTGAGATCGTGATAATGCTGACTCATGAATTTTGATAACATGGGTTTACTGATATCTGAGTACTGAAACTTGTATACTATATCTACTGAATACTCAGAGACTGATGTTGCATCACTGATACAGGAAAGACTATTCCTGACAGTTTTGATTATGAAGAACTGGTCTGATTGACTGTATCTGACAGTCCTGAGTCTGAATACTGATAACATGAGTGACTATATTTGACAATCTTGATACTGATGGAACTAGCTAAGTTTTGCACTGTAATGAGTTGATTATATCTGACTGTCCTAAGTTCTGTAAAACTATCTGAGTTCTATTACTGAGACTAAATGACTGTATCTGATAGTCCTAATTTTGTAACTAAAACTGTGAGAGGTATTTATCTGACCGACATGCTCCAAATGATGCATTATGGCTGAATTGGGGTCCAATCTATGCCCTGATTGGAAGGGTGTCAATACCGCGCTACTGGTAAGGACAACATGTAAGTGACCCTAATATAACAGTTATCTCTAGTGAGAACGGTGGTAACCCTCATATAAAAGGCTAAGCCACCACATCTACCCTCACATAGCAGGCTATGATGTCTCAACCTATGCTGGCTACATAGTTCTGGAACGCAAGGATTGCTTCTAAGAATCACACCCTCATATAACAGGTGAGTTCCCATCCTTGGGTTTGCTCGGTGCTAAATTCTACTCCCATTTGAATAGACACTGAACATGAATTACTAGTTGAACTGATATGATTGGTATTGTTTAATGGAGCTAAACTAAATTGAATTTACTGAGTTCCATTGACTGACGGAATATACTGATTTCTGAGGACTGACTAATAATACTAAAGTTACTGAGATTGACTGGGAATATTAAGGTTATTGAGATTACTGAGATCACTGAGATTACTGAACTACTGAGATTTCTGGGTTTTTCTGAGTCACATAACAGACTGAGTTCTATGGATTATAGCTTGACAGAGAGTATCATGAAAAAATGGCACAGCTCTAGGCACACAGCTAAATGTTTGAGTACAAGTACCCCCAGGACTCGATGAGAAAAAACTGACATAACATGGCTTACTTGAATATATGACCAGCAACACAATTCATAAATCATATATTGAACCACTTCATCAAACATATGATATGCATAAGCTTGTACATACATGGGGATTTCATGATATCATACTAGTTGGGCATTGTTCCTTCATCTAGGCAGTTAATCATATACATGTTAGGCATAACACATGTAGACAAACATTATACAATAATTAATCAGCATGATTCATCTCTAATTTAATCATCCTAGGGTTTATTTATAGGTTTACATCAATCTACATCTTTACTAGTCAATTCGACATGAAATTTATCACCAAACATGGATTAAAACTCAATTGTTCATTATCAACATGAGCAACACAAACCCAACATGGAATTCATACAAAAATCCATACACTTGAATTTGAAAAGAGATTCTTGGACTTCATGGACGAAAAGAGTCCATGAATGAACACTATGCATACCTGGAATGTGATTAGTTGAGGATTGATGGTGAAACCTTCTTGAATTTGAATCCCCAATAGAAACCCTAGCTTGTTCTTGAGAGAAAATAGTATAGTTTGGGTGCAGAATGGCTAAATCATGTGTTATTCGGTTTATATAGGGTTGAGAAATTGACCCTTTTAACCCTGGACACATTTTTAAATTTTTGAGAAAATTTCTTGATTTTCATCCTTGGCGCGACGCCCACTATCGGACCAAGTCACTGGAAAGTGACTACTTGGAAATTGCACGATGGTGCGATGCGGAGCTATCGCGTTGCCACCTTGTCTGCGACCTGAAAGTTTGGTGTGACGCGCCACTACCATGGAGCAACACTGGAAATGAACAATTACCATTTAAGCTATCTTCGTGACACACTGAAGGCTCAAGTGATACACTATCTCACTGAAGAGGCTCTAACTTTTCACCCGGGTGTCAAATTTGGTCAAATTTGGTATCGATGGAAAGCTCATTCGATTCCCCACATAATAAATAGTGAAAATCTTGAAAACACCACATGTACAAAAGTGGATTCATCTTTCAAAGAAAGCTTCTAACATTCTTGGGAAACTTGTCAAGTTAGGAAAAGTACGGGGTATTACACCGTAGGTGGCACCTGAGCCCATAGCTTGACCGCAGGTGCAGGCTGCAGTACTACTAAAAAAATACAAATAAGGTACGGCTAGCATCGCTTTTTTGGCTAAAAGCGACGATAAAGCGTCGCTTTTTTTACGTCTTAAAAAGGGGGTTGTTTATTTTAAAATGATGG
The DNA here is from genome assembly GCF_002878395.1 of Capsicum annuum. Lineage (NCBI taxonomy): Eukaryota > Viridiplantae > Streptophyta > Magnoliopsida > Solanales > Solanaceae > Capsicum > Capsicum annuum. The sequence goes on along the minus strand of NC_061122.1, from coordinate 71,995,039 downwards.
CGTACGTCGCTTTTATTATGACAAACAGCGTCGGTTTTTGAAAAGAAAATTTTTTTACTTATTTTACAAAAAGCAACTTTGTCCGTCGATTTTTGTTCTTCAGGTGAAGAACATGATAAACAAAAACAACGGACACCATTGTTTTATTAAAAAAATATATTTTTTTCCAGACATATTGACGTTGTCCGTCGTAATTTAAACAAATAAAATATTTTTTTTAGAAAAAGCGACGTTGGTCGTCGCTTTTTGTTTTTCATAATTATTAAAAAAGCAACGTTGGTCGTTGCTTTTTGTGTTTCGTAATTTTAAAATAGCGACATTGGTCGTCGCTTTTTGTTCTTCATTATGAATAAAAAAATGATGTTGGTCGTCATTTTTTGTTCTTCATAATGAATAAAAAAGCGACGCAAGGTGTCACATTTCTAGAAATTTATTTAAAAAAGCGACGGACAAAAGAGACCCTGCCCATCATTTTTCTGCATTTTTTTGGACTGCACAAATTAACTTTTTTTGCATCTCACCTATCAAATAAATACAATTTGATATATACATCATGCAACACAGATTACTAATCATACAATGAACTACATCAAAACATGTAATTCAAATCATCAACACTTCAACAACATCCAAAACACTTATCCAATATTCAAAAACACTTAACAAGTAATTCAAAAACATCCAAAACTAAGTGTTTAAGCTTCTCAATACAAAGGTTAAAAGTTAAGTTCAAGAATTAATGTCTAAAAAACGTCTAGGAGCAAATCCAACTAACACTAAGGAGTTGTGTCAACAAACTCATCACTTTCTCATCCGTTGTTTCATTTTTATGGTCCCATTCATCCTCCCAGAATAATTCATTTCCCTTATTTATTTCTTCTGCAGTATTTGCAATTTCAATGATCTCATCATCAAAAACCTCTTCTAATATGTATTGAGGATGTTCGAGATTATTTTCTAACTCATCATCCACTATTTGATCAAAAATTGCGACTTCATTCTGGTAGGCCACATCTGACACATTCTCAATCTCAATTCTCTCCATAGGCTTAATCTTTATAACCACCCACCAATTGGATTTATCTCAGCGTAATGGATATGTAGCATAATATACCTTCTTGGGATTTTGTGCAATGATAAAGGGATCATAGCAGTTATATTACCTCGTGTGCTTAACTTCAATTATATTATGTTGTTGATTCACCCTGGTACCTCTATGTGATGGATCAAACCACTTGCACCAAAATAGAATTATCTTCTTTTTTGGCCAACCAAGGTACTGGACTACTAATATATCTTGGATGACACCAAAATTTTCAACAATTTGACATTACCGTCAACATCACCTTCAACACGCACGCCACTGTTATTAATTTTATTATACTTAGAAACTTTCTCAGTATGAAACTTGAAGTCGTTCACACAATATTTATTCATTGTCTGAATTTGAGTTGCAGGACCAAATATGATATCTCACACCAATGGAAAATGTTCGATGGTACTATGTTCATCCAAAACCTACATATCGTTAAATCAAAATATAAATTTTATTAAATAACCTATATAGAATTTTAGTAAATGCATATATGATCTTTCATACTTACATATTCTTGTAGCCAATCGGAAAACCTCATATATATGGCATTATTGCCCCATTTCCCAATGAATAAACTGTAAAGTGTACATCATTAAGATTTTTTTATTAGTGAAGTGTCCTTAACAGATTAATATAATTCAATAACATCACTAACACTTACTCAAGATATGGTTGAATCTCTAGAAAATTGAGCGAAACATGTGTCACAATAGATTTTCTTTGCATACCAGTGAGGGCTCTAGTACAATAACTTTTAGATCCTTTACCTGAATTGTTAAAAATCAAAATTGGTGGAAACATAGGATCAGCATCACCTTCATCATTACGATTGGACCTATTTCTCTTACATGGCACTTAATCCCCAAAGTAGTACGAACAAAAATAAGCAATTTCTTTTGCAAGATAAGCTTCACAAATTGAACCTTCAATCTTTCCCCTTTGCTTAATAGTTTGTTTGCACTCGCCAATTTTCCTGCATAATTTTATCTTACGTAGATAAAAGTAATTGTTTTAAGAAAATAATGGCATTAGTTAAAAAAAATTTACCTCTCTCCTGGATACATCTACCTCATTTGAACTGGGCCTCCAAGACGTGCCTCTTCTATGAGGTGAATTGGAAGATACTCCATCACATCAAAAAAGCCACATGGAAAGATCTTCTTTAACTTAGTAGTGATGACAGGAATATTCTAATCCATTATATTTAAGCTACTCTCCAACAACTTTCCCAAACACAAATCTTTACAGAACAAACTTATCTCTGTTATTGGTTTTCATTTCCTCTCAGGAAGGTGGATAGATACGATAGGAATCAAGGTTTCCATAAAAATGTGACAATCATGGCTTTTCATACCAATCAACTTCTCTTCTTCCATATCCGTTCGTTTCCCAAATTCGAAGCATAGCCCTCGGGCATCCTAAAATTCTTAACCCACTCACATATTTCTCGTTTCTCATCTAATGTGAATGAAAAATTGGCCTTGGGCTTAAACAATTTACCATTTTGTTTTTCCTTCAACCATAATTCCTTTCTCTTGCAATACTCCTTTATATCCATTCTAGCATTTGAATTATCTTTAGTATTGCCCTTAACATCCATGACTGTGTTGAATAAATTATCAAAATAATTTTTTTCAATGTGCATTGGATCAATATTATGTCTTAGTTTATTGTCCCCACAATACAGCAACTCCTAAAATATGCTTTGTTTGGTCCAATTATGTTCAACACCATAGCCAGGAAGTCTAGAAAGTGGACCATCTATACTTTAGGCAAATTACAAACTCTCGCCCAAATCTGATGTCCTGACAGTATTGGAGGTGGCAGATCATTCTCAATCTTATTCTTTCTAAACGCATTTTTCATCCTTCTAAACTCGTGGTCCATTGGTAAGAACTAGTGATGACAATCAAACCAAGAATTTTTCCGACCATACTTTAAAGTGAATGCTTTACTATTTTCCATGCAATATGGGCAAGCTAACTTTCCAGCATTCATCCAACCAGACAACATCCCACATGCAAAAATCGCTAAAAGTCCACATTAAATTAGCACGCATAACAAAATTCTGCATAGTTGATATATCATATGTCACTACAATTCATACCATAATTATAGTAATTCATCTATCAATGGCTGGAGATATACATCGATCAAACTTTTTGGATTGCGGGGACCCAGAATAATACAAGTTAGAAATATGTAGGGACTTGTTATGCATATCTCATGTGGAAGATTATATCGAGTAATAAATATAGGCCAACAAGAATAAGGTGTGCCAGAATTAGAGAATGGTGTGAAACCATCTTCACACAACCCCAATCTAACATTTCTTGGTTCACTAGCAAAATCAGGATAAGTTCTATCGAAGTGCTTTCAAGCTTCTCCATCTGATGGATGAGACAAGACACCTGGTGGCCTTCTATTTTCATGGTGCTCTTTCATCTGTGGGGCAGAACTCATCGAAGCATACAACCTCTTTAGCCTAGGTATAAGAGGTAAATAGTGCATCCCCTTAATAGAAATCATCTTTCCACCGGGAGTCTACTTATAACGAGCATGTCCACAAAATTTACAATTTTCTAATTCAGCATCATTCTTATAGAACAACATACAACCATTTATACAACAATGGCTTTTATTATATGACAATCCCAACTTGGAAACCAATTTCTTTGCTTGATAAAAATTTTGAGGTATGTTCAACTCTGGATTTACTAGTTCACCAAAAAGTCCAACCATAGAGTCTATAGCAGATTGAGCAACATTCCAATCAGATTTGATACTCAGTAATCTAACTGCAATAGATAAAGCAGAATGTAGACTCCTTTCACATGGTGGGTGACTAGCCTCTTCTAATTGTTGATAGAAACCTCTAGCTTCTTCATTGGGATCTTTTTCTAAATTCTGTTCGAGTTCCATCCCATCCCCAATACCAATAGCACCATTGACCATTTCATGAATCCTATCCTCGTGTTGCACTCTATCGTGTTGCACCCTATGGTGAACTCTAGCATGTAAAATCCTAGCAAGTCGACTATGTACAAGTATGTCATATTCATCCATAGGCAACGAATTATAAAATATACCATTCAAACCATCTCTTTCTCTGTGATCGACCCACACAAAGTATCTTAGCTTAAATCTATTACGATACAGATAAGTTATAACTATATCTAGTTGACAAAACTTCAAGCACCTACATGAACTACAAGGACACCTAACCACTCTATTTTTTTAAATAGATCTAGTCACATCGCATGATCGATAAAACCTCTAACGCCATCAAGATATTGGGGTTTTAAACCACCAACATTTTCATAATTCATATCATACATCCACAGACGATGATCCATCTACAAAAATATAGATATTCATTAATATGCAACTTCATATTAAAACATATAAAAATCAAGTAATTAGTTTAGACATCAAGTGAATACACTTAAATCACTTTCAAGTAGCTACCATTAAGCTTTTTCAAGTCATTAACTTTACATTTCAAGTAGCAACACTTAAGCATTTTCAAGTCACAAGTTTACAATTTGTAGTAACTACAATTGAGCATGTTCAAGTCATTAACTTCACATTTCAAGTATCAACACTTAAGCATTTTCTAGTCACAAGTTCACAACTTGTAGTAACTACAATTGAGCATGTTTAAGTCATTAACTTCATATTTCAAGTAGCTAAACTTCAGCATTTTTAAGTCACAATTCACAATTTCAAGTAACTACACTTAAGCATTTTCAACTCATTAGCTTCACGTTTCAAGTAGCAACACTTAAGCATTTTCAAGTCACAAGTTTGTAAATTGAAGTAACTGCACTTAAGTATTTTCAAGTCACAATTCACAATTTGAAGTAACTATGATTAAGCATTTTCAACTCATTAACTGCACATTTCAGGTAGCAACACTTAAGAATTTTCAAGTCACAAGTTCACAATTTGTAGTAACTACATATGAGCATTTTCAACTCATTAACTACACATTTGAAGTTACAACACTTAAGCATTTTCAAGTCACAAGTTCACAATTTGTAGTAACTATACTTGAGCATTTTTAAGTCATTAACTTCACATTTCAGGTAGCTACATTTAAGCATTTTCAAGTCACAAGTTCACAATTTGTAGTAACTACAATTGAGCATTTTCAACTCATTAACTTCACATTTCAAGTAGCTACACTTAAGCATTTTCAAGTCACAATTCACAATTTCAAGTAACTACACTTAAGCATTTTCAACTTATTAACTTCACATTTCAAGTAGCAACACTTAAGCATTTTCAATTCACAAGTTCACAATTTGAAGTAACTACACTTAAACATTTTCAACTCATTAACTTCACATTTCAAGTAGCAACACTTAAGCATTTTCAAGTCACAAGTTCACAATTTGTAGTAACTACACTTGAGCATTTTCAACTCATTAACTTCACATTTCAAGTAGCTACACTTAACTATTTTTAAGTCACAAGATCACAATTTCAAGTAACTATACTTAAGCATTTTCAAATCATTAACTTCACATTTCAAGTAGCTACACTTAACCATTTTAAGTCACAATTTCAAGTAACTAACTTATGCATTTTCAAATCACAAGATCACAATTTCAAGTAACTACACTTGATCATTTTCAAGTCATTAACTTCATATTTCAAGTAGCTACACTTAAGCATTTTCAAGTCACAAGTTTACAATTTCAAGTAACTACACTTAAGCATTTTCAACTCATTAAATTCACATTTCAAGTAACTACACTTAAGCATTTTCAACTCATTAAATTCACATTTCAAGTAGCTACACTTAACCATTTTTAAGTCACAGAGTCACAATTTGAACTAACTACACTTAGCATTTTCAACTCATTAACCTCACATTTCAAGTCGCAACACTTAAGAATTTTTAAGTCACAAGTCATTAGCTTCACATTTCAAGTCACTAGTTCACATTCTCAATTGCAATATAAGTCAAATAATTCAATAGATTTAATAAAGCTAATAAGTAGAGGTGTCATATGTCCCTCTCACAGCATATAGTCAACACAAAACCTATGGCTTTATAAGCCTTCTACAGCAAATAATCTCACCATTACATCATATATAAAGACCACTATATGAAAATAGAGAGAATAAACTTACCTTTGTTTGGCCTAATTTGAAGAGAAAGAGGCAAGCGATTGTCAAAAAATAGTAACCAACCTTTTTTCCAAGAAATAGCAACCCAACCTTTTCATAATGGAAATAATAATCAAAAGAACAAATCTTAAACTATTTTTCAACATAATCTAGCAAGATCAATAGAAACAATGCCACCAACAACATACACAATGTAATCTCATAAGATGTGATGGGGTCTGGGGAGGCTAGAGTGTAATCTCATCCCTAAATATTTTTTTGTCAACAAGAATATACTCCAAAATAACTTTAAGTTTGAACCCACCAAAACACACTATAGCACCAACAAAGAACCCAACAAGAAGAGGTGGGAGCTGCGTTTCTATCTCAAACAAGAATGTAAATTACCCAATTCCAACGAATAATTTTTTAGCTGGATCTCAGCTTAATATACTCAAAAAGAGATACAGAAAAGAAAAAAAAAACACAAATGTTTAGAATGAAGAACAAGAATGGAAAAGTTAAAAGCACAAAATTTCTAAAAGCTGATGGTCTATTTCAATTTAAATTTTCTAAAACAGAATTATGTGGAAACATGTCTATACTCCCCCTCCGTGTACAAAATTACTGCTCACTTATTTCGTCCTTTTTGTTTTAATTGATCGTCTTGTTAAAAGATTTCAAAAAAATTCTATTTTACCTAAAGTTTGTCCCAAATAATTTTAGTTTTAGGGATGCCCAAATGTTCTCTCTTAGCCAAACTAAGGCCCCTAACACTAGGCTGCAGTACCAATTCATACGCCTCTCATACCTACTGGATGGAGGTTAAAGCCTAATTCTTCCCTTTTAATTCAGCTATAAAAATCAAAAAACTTGAATAGTTTACGCATATTTTTAACATTTAACTCACAAAAAAATCAAATTCAAAGTAAATTAAGCAAAAAAATCAACAAAAACACCTGATAATTCTACCACAAGTTTTGAAATTTAAAATTCTCCATAACAGAAAAAAATGTTAGCAACCAGTTGAAAGTTACCTCAAAGTGTGAATATCACTGATAGCGATTTCATAAATGACGACCTTGAAGTGTTACTGATAGCGATGGAAGAGAGAAACGAAGGACGAGAGAGAGAGAAAAAAATGGCGTGGGAGAGAAAGAATGGAAGAGAGAGAGAGAGAGAGAGAGAGAGAGAAAGAAAAGAATGAGTTTTTTGTCCTAATATGGTGGAGTAAAGTTGACTTTATTTTGACGGCCAATTTTGGTGTTAGCCGCCGCTTTTTAAAAATTTATATATTTAATTTAATTTTTTAAAATATTAAAATTATTTATCTATTATTAAATTAAAAATATCAAATATCGACGGCCAATGTCGGTTTTTCAAAAATTAATTTTTATTTAATTTAAAAAAAAAAGCGACGCTGGCCGTTGCTTTTTAGAAAAATAAAGAAATATTTAAATAATTATGAATTGCGACGGATAGCGTCTCTTTTCTAAAATTACTATTAACAGTTATAGCGACATTGTCCGCCGCTTTTAATAAAAAAAAACAAAAATAAAAATCAAATTTAAAAATCGACAGACTGCATCGCTTTTTTAAAAAATAATAATTATTATTTTTTAATAAACTATGACACTGTCTGTCTCTTTTATTAAAAAAATTATAAATTATTTTTAAATTACTTGGCACAAAAATCCGCGAATAAAAAGGACGGATATTAAGAAGTTAGCCATCACTTTTCATAAAAAATAAATAAATAATAAAATTTAACTAAAAAAGCGACAGCCAACGTCGTTTTTCTCATTGCTTTTTAAAGTGACAAAGTGCGTCGCTTTTGGCCAATTTTTAGTAGTGCAGGTAGTTGTCGCGGGTAGGCTATTTGTGGGATTAATTTTTAATTTAAATTTTGGGACCACCAATACTTATATAAAACCTAAAATATCCCCCCACCACACACACATATATATATATAAAAACATCTTTAACCTCATTTTAACCCTCTAATCCTCAAAATTTTACTTTTCTCTTTGAATTTAAACTTTCCTGTTCAAACTTCCCTGTTACTTCTTGTGATGTCTTTTGGGCTGACTAATGCCCCGACGGCTTTTATGAGTTTGATGAATAGGCTATTTAAACCCTACTTGGATTCTTTCATGATTATCTTTGTTGATGATATTCTAATTTATTCTAAGAGCAAAGAGGAGCAGGAGAGTCACTTAAGGATTGTTTTGAGTTTATTAAAAGAGAAAAAGATTTATGCAAAGTTTTCTAAATGTGAGTTCTTGTTGGCTTCTGTATCTATTTTGGGCCATGTGGTTTCGAAGGAAAGGGTAATGGCACACCCGTAAAAGATTGAAACGGTTAAGAATTTGGCTAGGCCTACTTCAGTGACAGAGGTTCATAGCTTTATTAGCTTAGCAAGTTATTACCGCAGGTTCGTGGAGGGGTTTGCTTCTATTGCTACTCATATGACGTAGTTAACTCAAATAATGTACCTTTTATTTGGTCTAATAAGTGTGATGAGAGCTTTCAAAAGCTCAAGACCTTGTTGACTACCGTTTCTATTCTTACCTTGCCAGTAGAAAGTAAGGATTTTATTATTTATTATGATGCCTCATGTTCTTGTTTAGGTATTGTGTTGATGCGGGAAAGAAATGTTAATTTCTTATACTTTTGAGGAAATTGAAGCCTAATAAAAAGAATCATCCCACTCACGATTTAGAGTTAGCTGTTGTGGTTTTTGCTCTTAAGATATGGAGGCATTACTTGTATAGGGTTCGTTATGAATTGTTCACTGATCACCATAATTTACAGTATGTGTTCACACAGAGGGATTTGAATTTGAGACAGCATAGATGGATGGAGTTACTTAAATATTATGATATCACTATTCTCTACCATTTAGGGGAGGCTAATGTGGTTGTTAATGTATTGAGTAAGAAGTCAGCACGTATGGGTAGTTTGGCTTATTTCAGTGCTAGTAGGTATTCGTTTGCTAGAGAGATTCAGACTCTAGCTAACAAGCTTATTCAACTTGAGGTGACTAAGAGAAGAGGAATTCTAGCTAGTATTAAGGCAAGGTCCACATTTCTTGATCAAATCAGGGCTAAACAATTTGAAGATGCTAAGTTAAGAAGGATTTGTGATAAGGTTTTGTAGAGTAAGGCCAAAGAGGCCATTCTTGATGGTGATGGTGTGTTGTAGATTGAGGAGCGAGTTTATGTACCCCATGTTGATAAATTAATTCCTACTATTCTAGCTGAGGCTCATTGGTCAAAGTATTCTATACGTCTTGGAGCTAGTAAGATGTATCTTAATTTGAGGCAGCATCATTGGTGGGGCCGAATGAAGCATGATATAGTTGATTTTTTTGCCAAATATTAAAGTTGCCAGCAGATAAAGTAAGAGCATTAGAAGCCTTGTGTTACTCTTCAGCAGATGCCCATTCCTGATTAGAAATGGGAGAAGATAGATATGATTTCATTATTGGTCTTCCTAAGAATTTGGTAAAGTATGATTCGACATGGGTTATTACATGGGTTATTCTGGATAGGTTAACTAAATTTGCATATTTTATTTCGATTCAGGTGACTTATAATGCAGAAAAGTTGGTCAAGATTTATCTTTAGGAGATCATTCGATTGCATGGGGTCCCAATTTCTATTATTTTGGATAGGAGTACAAAATTTACCTTTATCTTTTGGAAGAAGTTGCATAAGGAGTTGGGTACAAGGTTGGACTTTAGTATAGCTTTTTACCCTCAGATCGATGGGCAGTCTGAGAAAATAATTCAGGAGTTCGAGGATATGCTTTGTGCGTGTATGGTGGATTTTGGAGGTTATTGGGATCATTTTTCACCTTTAGCTGAGTTTGCATACAATAACAATTATTATTTGAGTATCGACATGGTGCCGTTTGAGGCATTATATGGAAGGAGGTGCAGATCTCTTATTAGGTGGTTTAATGCTTTTCAGGTGAGACCGTAGGGAACTGATCTATTGAGTGACTCATTAGAGAAGGTCAGGTTTATTCAGGAGAAACTTATAGTGGCTCAAAGCATAAAAACTGAGTATGTGGATTGAAAAGTTAGAGATATGCACTTTATGGAGGGTGAGCAAGTATTGTTCAAAGTTTCACCCATGAAAAGGGTGTCATGAGTTTTGGGAAGTAAGGTAAGATCATTCCTAGATATGTTGGACTGTTTAAGATTCTTCAACGTGTGGGGCCAGTGGCCTATTGATTGGCATTTTCTCCAAGTTTGTTAGGAGTTGATACAAGCTCAATGGGCTCCACTCCTTTGGGATCGATGCTTCAAGGATCACTTCTACGAATCTAAGACTTGGTCATTTTAGGGGATCAAATATGTGAATGGAGAATAGCTTGGGAAGAAGATACATTTGATGATATCCTCCGTGGAAAGATTAGGCGACACCGCATTTGGATGATAGCTTGGGCTTCGAGAGAGTATGGGCGCCCATTGTATTATTTTGGCTCTTGGGTCACTTTTGGGCCCAATTTGTGTTTAGGGTCACTTTGAGGACCAAGTTTTATTAAAGTCCTTTTGGCCTACAAATAGCTAGGACTTTCTTCATTTTTAGGTAGATGATGAATGATAATGTAAGTTGACATTTGAGAGTGTTTTGTTGAAACTTGTTGGGAGTTTCTTTGGTTGGTTAGAAATATGGGTGCTCGGGAATCCATTTCTGTTGTGTTCTCATAAGAGATTGGTGTTATCAGTAATTGATAGGAAGGTCCAGGGTTTAGTATACCCTTCGTTTTCCTCCCGTTATTAATTTAGGTCAATCTATTTATCTTTTTCTTTATCATTCCATTTCCTTTTTTTCTTATTTTTGTAATTTCGTATTTAGTGTGTTTTCTTTGTTTTTGTGTAGTTTCCATTTTCATACTTTTGTCTTGTATCAGGAGTTCAACCTGTGTTTTATGTATCTATGCTAAAGAAGTTTCATGGCGATGGTAACTACATAATTCGTTGGTATTTGATCTTTAGATGAAAACCTCTCTTATGAAAAAGAACTTGTTGCTATTCTTGATAGAGATGTCTGTAAGTTGAGGAGTAAGGAGATTGCTTCTGTGAAGGTCCAGTGGAAGAATCGTCCTATTGAGGAGGCCACTTGGGAGACCGAAGCAGACATGCGTAGCAAGTATACACATCTTTTTGTTGATTTAGGTAATTCCTTATTTTCCCTTCTTGTCTCTTGTTTGCCCGTTTGGAGGCGAATGGTTATTTAATTGGTATCTGATGTAACAACCCTTTCGGTTGTTTGTGAAATTTTACTTGTCTTTTCTATTTTAGCTCTCCCTATAGCTGTATACATGATTTATGAATTATGGTGATGAATAGTATCGATTCCTAAGTTATTTGAAAGTAATTTAAGTCATTAATGGGGTTACTGAGTTTGAGAAAGTTAAACCCTATAATAATCAACTTTTAATTGAGACGACCTCAAATTGGTGTCGTAATATTTTTAATGGGTCGGAATGTACTTTTTAGTCAATATACATATTTGGGTTATTTTCTCGAGGTTTCAAATAAATTTCGATGATTTAGTGAAAGTTTTAGGTGTTTTAAATAATTAAATTAATTAATGAAATTAATGGGTCAAAGTTATAATTTAATTATTTATGTGATCATTATAAGAATGAAATTAAATGGTTAGGGTTTATTATTTATAATATTAATAGCGTCAGAAAGGGGAGGCACAATAACAACGGTTTTCACCTATTGCAGTTCGAAGAAGAAATCTCTCGGCTTAAAACTTCAGGTCATCTTTTACTTAGAATTGATATTATATTTAGTAACATTATAGCTGATTTGTTGTTTGTGGGATATTTTAGAACCAGTACTTAACTTGGTTTCACGTTTTCTGACAAATTAGCCTAGAAGTAGTAATAGAAAATTAATAAAGTTACTTATGATGACATTAATGTTTGACAATAATAGTGGGAAGAGAAAGGAGGTTATTTTGTCTTTTTTCAACTTTAATAATAATTTAATATTAATTTTCATGAAAAAGAAGTCAGGTAATGAAATAAAAAAGAAACTCCATGCAACGGTATAGAATTGGCATCACTGTTCCGGTTGGTATATTTCACATATGAATATCCGCCACTATTTTGACAACCTTAGGATTTATGCCTAGAATTTTTAGAGTAAATGCCTAGAATTTTTAGAGTAAGTGTTTCTAAAATGAGTGTCACTAAATTCGTACTTTTATGGGGATTATGTATGTAAACAGATTTGAAATATTTGAAAGTTTTACGGACGAGCAACGACCTTGCAAATTAGCTTGCATTTGGATTCTTCAGTTGAGGTAGCTAATTGTTTAATTGGAATTTTCATTCGATTTAATTGTGTGTATGTTCCTAAATTGGATACTTGTTTATTGGTATTCAGACATGCTTGAAATTGATGATATTTGGATTATTGAGGCGTGTATAAATAATTCTTGAAAAATTTACTTGATGGAATTGTCATATGACTTTAAGTGTACTTGTAAACTTAGTACATCGTATTATATGCAGTGAGGTAGTGTAAAGTTGATATTGATATAACTTGCTTATGGTGGATCGAGTACCATATTAGTACGAATATGATCTTGATATTACTTGTTTATGGAGGATCGAGTACCACGACGGTACAAATATGCATATTGATATTACTTGTTTATGGAGGATTGAGCACCACATCGGTACGGATATGTATATTGACATTACTTGCTTATGGAGGATAGGGTACCATGCCAGTATGGATATATATATTTATGTTACTTATTTATGGAGGATCGGGTACCACGTCGATACAAATATGATATTGATGTTACTTGTTTATTGAGGATAGGATACCACGTTGGTATGAATATGATATTGATGTTACTTGTTATTGAGGATCAAGTACCACACTGGTATGGTACATGAAAATAGATTCTTCCTTGCAGGTCATGACTATTTGGGTAAAAATAAGTCCCATAGCATATACGTACATATTTGTGTTGAATTTGAGAGGTTGTATAGGTTAAGTAGATAACAAGCTAATGATGTTATAATTGCGAGTTTTATAAGGATGTGGTTGTTATTTATGGTATTGTTGTTGATTCTACGGATGTTTATAGTATGGTTAGCACTCTTGATGGTTATGTGGCTTGTTTGTGAGCACTGTTTGACCTGTTATTGCTATATTATTGATTCATTGAATATTTTTTATGTGACGATACCTATCTACTTATTATTTGATTTATATTGTGTACATTCTATTAAATTGAGTTGGCCTATGATACCTACCAGTACATAGTGGTTTGTACTGATACTACCCTATACTCTTCTTTTGTTGAGTGCAAAAAGTATTCCAGAGGCTCAGACATGACCTCACCTCTAGAGTTTGATAGAAGATCTTGATCCAAGGGTAAGCACTCCGTCTCCAGGCTGTCATGGGTCTTCTTATTTGTTCTTGTCTATCTTCCAGGCAATGAAACATTCTTTATTTACTTTATTTTTGGATATCTCTTTTAGACATGATCTTTGTTAGCAGTTCTTGTACGATGACTTTTGGGTCTTGGGGAGTTTAAACATACTTTATTTGATTTCCGCCTTACTAATGATTAGCTCTAAATATTTTTATTAAGTTGGTTTTATGATATTCTCATTTTAATATTGACTGAGTGATTGGGTAATGGTTTGATTTAGATAGTTCTCTCATAAGATGATTAGTGTGGGTGCCACTCATGGCTATTTGGGTCATAACAGTGAGTATAGAGTGGGTATGTAGAAGGATAAAAAAGAGAAAAAGTTAGTAGGACTGGGTGCATTAGAAAAAAAAAGAAAAGAAAAATTGTGAAAAAAGTCAAAAAGAAAGAATAAAAGACCACACTCAACCTGAATGTGCACTAAAGAATAAAAGGGAGAAATAAGGGTGGAATAAAAAGAAAAGTGTTTAATAAGTGAGACTCTAAGGTTAGTATGGTACCAAGGAGGCTTAGTCACTTGATATGTCCATATATACCATACCAGCCCCCAAGCCTACATTATAAGCCGAGAAAAGTCCTATAGTGATCCTAACTTGACGATCTGAATGCTAAGGTAAAGAAAATAAGGGCCAGCCTATGTTATTTGACATATATGTAGGACCTACAGACTATATATAGACAGATCAATTACTGGAAGTCTAAAATCCCGAGAGCTGAACTTTCAGAATTTTTGCTCCCGCTACCTGTGCCCTGTACTTACGCCCAGGGCCAGACCACGGGTACAGACCACATGTTGCCACCGGCTCGATTTTCTCCTATTTTGTTTGGGCTTTGGTTTTAGGATTTCCTCATATACTATAAATACCCTTTATGGACTTTTCGTATGAGTTACTCCCTTTTGATACTAATATTTTTTATTCCAAGATCCAATTTGAATCTTGGGATTCTCTTGTATTGACTTTAGTTTATTAATTCAGTTTCGATTGTAGGGTTTTACTCTTCTTATTATTGTGATTTTATCTATGATTTCAACTATGAATGTTATTGATTTCTTCATAATCATGAGTGACTAAAACTCATAGCTAGGGTTATGAAAATCCTAGCTAATTGATGAAGTTGGGAAAGTGCGATTGTTGATCTGGACCAATACCCATGGCATGCATTTCTTTATCTTCACTATAATAGATTTCTTAATGGATGCACACATTAGGATCCTGCCTAGATATTGCTACTTACTCTAAAAGAGGAGTAGTGACTAGGAAAAGATAAAGACAACAGTAATTTGACGTTAATTGTCGATCCATGCAACAATGGAATATAGTGAATGACCGTTAACTGCCATCTAATAACTAGAGACTCAAAAAATAATAGTTAACTAGGATCAAAATAAGGGTTAGTAAGGCGGCATCCTGAGACTCAAAAGGTAAAGGGTGAAATCCTTCTACTCGTCCAAGAGACTATAGAAGGTACATAACTTATCGATTCTACATGCAAGTTATTGGGTTGGTCCAACAATGCACGATAAGTCTATGGAGTTGAGAAGCCAGGGGGAACGCAGTCCTAGTGTTCACCTACACTGATTACAACTAAAGTTAATATAGTTACTTGCTCGAGATTACTGCACAAAAACAACCCCTTTACTTTTCTTGTTCTACCCATTGACTACAACTACTGAGATCTACAAAGTCACGTGTTCCCTTGGGATTCGATCTCAACTTTTGTTGGGTTACTATATTTTGACAGCGATCGTATCATCATCTAATAGGAGGTGTTGTTTGAACGTCACCAAGCACATTCTTCTTGCTTTGAGACCTATCTTTAGCAAGTGATGATATTTACAACCAAAAGAAAAAAGATTATTTCTTTAAGAAAATTAAGCACATATGTTTAGTGTGGCGGTAATGATGGTAGAAAAAAAATGCAACTACAACAATAAAACTATAGCAGTTAGTGAAAAGGTTGAAGGCAAGGACATTGCGACGAGTAATAAGTGTTTGTTCATGGAAGTTTCAGCTAGAATAGGGGAGAATTTGGTGGTGGCGTTTGGTAAAATGGAGAAGGAAATATGTAGGAAGATCGGAAGGGAGTAGTGAAGGAATCTCTGAGAGTTACAATTCGTAACTGGAGGGAAATAGAATTGGGAGTAGTAAAATGAGAAGATATAACTCATGCATGTGCTGTGGTTGACGATGGATCTTCATCAACAGCTTCTTCACAAATTTCAGCATAGACATCTCCAATCACATCTTAGAAAGAAGAGAACAATTCACATGTAAAAACAAACGAAGTTGATGTTTGATTATTAATCTTTTTGATAGGTAAAGCTAATATATAATCATTATAGCAGCTTGGGCATAGATATGCAGTGAAAGGAGCACGCAAAGAACAAATTTTATAGGACACAAATAGACAAATAATTGAAGAACTATTATTCAACTGGTGCATGGGGCCATAGGTAGATCAGCTCAAATTTAACCCAGATTGAGATTAATCTGTTAATTGTGTCTATTTCAATTAGTTTACTAATTACTAGTTTACTAATTATCTTTTTCATATTGTTGCAATTCTTCTTCAATTGTGGTGTTGTTTGTTTTATTGCGGCTAAAAGAAAAGTAAAGATAAAAATAAGTCAAAGCAATATTTCATTTTTTCTTTTTGAATTATGGTAGGTGATTCTACTATTAAGTTTTACCTTCTCCAAGAAAAAACTAAAAAGTTGTCCAAAAAAATAGCAAAAACACCTAAAAAGCCTAATGTGAACTTTTCCAAAATAAGCAAACCCTTTAGTATTAGAATTCCTTTAACCACCAATTAATATTACGTCCATTAAATTCGTCTCTTTTTTAGGTTTCTTCAACTCCTGTAGTGTAGCGGAAGGGAGAATTAGGTTAGGTGAGGTTTATATTTAGTTTAAAATTCTTTTACCAATTGAAATCTTGATAGAATCTTACTTATGATTCGAGGTAAGTTTTATAAAATATTTGTTTGTCCTCGAATCTAATTTATGCTTATATTTTTTTATGTTTTTATAAGATCTTGATTGTATATATGTTTGAAGAGATAAATTTGATTGTAATTTGAGGTAAGTTTTCTAAAATGTTGTTTTGTTTCTGAAGTCTGATGATCATATTAGATGACAACATTATAGTGGCTATTAGTTATTGCAAGTTTGATATTTATGTTATGTGTACTTTTTTCTAATTAAAATAAATTTACTATTTACTTAATTTATTTAGGGCAAAATTCAGAAATAGCATACTTATCCCCTTAATTATGAGTTTCATAGCAACAGTTTCATAATTATATAATATAGCAAGTTGTATTTTTTATTTTTGTAAATTGTTGCTACAAAAATACAAATACATATGATTTTTACTGCCCTTATGATCGATATGTATTTTGTATTTTTGCAAACTGTTGCTACAAAAATACAAATACAAATACATATGCTACAAATGTAATTTGATAAAAGTGTTGGTATTTTTTATAATTTAATAATTAAATATGCTACTTTATGTATTTTTTCCATTTAGTTATTAGGGACGACTAAGTATTCTCTGAGGAGAGTTGAAACTTGTCCAAGTAGTATGTGGCAGGGAATATGAAATTATTTATAAATTATGATCTTTTTGTGATTTCCTTAGATGATCTACACACCTATAAGGATCAATAATTCAAGGGATATAAATCTTCAAAACACACCTATAAATTAATTTGATCGAGTTTAATTAATTGTGCATATAAATTTTTTCTCTATTTTATTGCATGTTTTCATGCCTTCAAAAATAAATGATATTATAGAAGTTTTAGGGGTCGTTTAGTTGGGAACAAGTTATACCGAGATTAGCTATCCCGAAATAAGTTATCCCACCATGTGTATAGGATAACTTATCCATCACTAAGATATAAATGGTGGGATAAATAATTCCAAAACTAATTAATACCTCCATCTAACTCTCATAGACTCATACCGTCTCATTATTGTATTTGTCTAATGAAATTACTTTAGACTTTTAACTTTACGAATATTTATTTACTCCTTTAAATAATTTTCAAGTGAATTAATATCACTTCTAATGCTAATGTCCCTAAAAATGAAAGAAAGATTAAAAGCGCATATTTTAAAAAAAAAAAAAAGGCTGATCCCACTAGTTTATATACTAGTTTAATTGCACGTGCCTCGCACGTGTAATTTTTAATTACTTAAAATTATATCATTTTATCTATTACGAAAAATATTAATGAAGTGAAAAAGTTCAAATCACTTTTCAAAGATCCTTTACATTTAAATATAATAATGTAAATGTAAATATAAACATATATTTTAGTATAAGCACATGTATATTTTACTACCACAAGTTTCAAGCAGTTGATGGATCATCATTTTTGCATTTTTCATGCAGTACCTCTTTCCCTTGCTGGCAAAGGCAAAAAGAGATGCAACAATTCGAATCATATCTATGATACGATTATTTTTTTCTATTGAAAATCTTTTATTAGTCAAATCTTTACAAAATCTTTAATTACATTCTTATTACGTACTTAAAACTAATCAAAATCTGGTACTTCTTAAATTTTTCTTATTTTAGCATTTTTATATTAATTGCTACATTTTTCAAATCTTCTTAAACCAAATTTTTTTGATTTAGAATTCTTAACCTAATTAAAAAAGTATTAATTTTCACTAATTATGATGACTTCTAATAAGGAAAGGTTTTACCATAAATATAATTAATTTTCAACTCTTAAATATTAGAAAAATAGTGAAATGACTATTTTGTCGAAAGCAAAGACTTTTAATGAAGGACAAAAAGTTCAAATAATATTTTTAAGGTCCTTCACACTCTTAATATATATAGATATAGATTATATAATAAAAAATTAAAAAATAGTCATTAAATTTCGATTCCATATCTCCTTCTTCAAACCCCCCTCATCCCCTTTCTCCTTCTTTAGACCCCCCCCCCCTCGATTTCATTGATTACTTTACTTGAAGAATCTTCTATCTGCAATTAGATTCGACATTGAAAAAACTTTCTAACCCCTCACCCACTTCATCAATTGTTTTAAGAAAAAAGAGATACAGATAAAAAAGTAGTGAATTTTAATATCATTTTCACGGTTCAGATTCTCCGTGCTTCTTTTTCACAGTGAGTTTCCTTCATACATCAGGAAGAACATCGGATTTTAAATTTCGATGGTGATTCGCCGTTGCCAATCAGAATATACAGTCGCCGCCGATGGATACATTCTAATTTTTACTCTTTTTTGTGATAATTCAGCTCGATATATATTTTTGAATTGAAAATGTATCAAATATAAGTTGGTAGAAAAGAATAAAGATACAAAGATAATTAAAACTTTAGTTAGTAATTGACATAATTTTTACTTTATTCTAACTAGAAGTTTATATATAATTCGAGGTGAACTTGATGATGGTTTTTATGGAGGTGGGGTGGCGGGGATATGGATGGGTTGGTGCAGCAAAGTTTATATCTAGAATGAAAAGGAAGAGGAGGTTGGTTGAAGAAGGTGGAGGGGTGTGTGTGTGTGTGTATATATATATAGAGAGAGAGAGAGAGATGAGGGGATTATTTTTAGGAAAAAATTGATGTGATTTGACTGGTGGCATTAATGTCCAATGACATGGAGCGTGTGTAATACACTCTCCATTGTGAGAGTGGTATTAAATTTTAGGGTGCTATAAATACTCATGTAGTTAAAGGTCTAAAATAAATTTGTAGGACAAGTTTAGAGTTGCTTCGATGTCTTTTCCATAATTATATGTTTTCCGTTGTTATAAATCGAGAAAACACCTCCTTTCACCTCTAAATTTGTCTGCACAATTTACTTTAGAATCTTAACTTCATGGGCAATTATATACTTCCCTTACAACTTTTAAATGAATAAATTTCACCCATAATGCTGACGTGACATATAAAAAGAAATTAAAAGGGTATAATTTCTTTAAAAAAAAAAATTCAACTACTAATATAAATATTATATAATTATAAAAAAAATAACATTACCCCCTATCCCACCCTCTTTCCTCTTCTTCAAACCCACCTACCCCTCACCCCCTTCGTCATTTGCAAAACCCTCATTTTTCTCCTTGAAACCCACCCAACCACCCATCTTCTTCTACCCTTCATTCCTTCTCCTTCAAACAAAGCCCCACAACTCCACGATGCACCCACCCCCACTGCCTTCTTCGTCTTTAAACACTCCCATATCTTTCTTCTTCTTCAAATCCCTCAATTCATTTCTTTTGTTGCTAAATGCCCCATTCCCTTCCTCATTCAACTCCAACCTCTTATGCACCTCAATTCTCTTTTTTAAATTTTTTTTAATTATTTCTTTTTGTCTAGATGAACTAAAGAAACCAAACTCATCAATGAAAATTGAGTAAAATATCAAATTTCATTTCTATCAAAATTAACATATCTATCAGAAAAGAAAAAATTTGAATTTAACATATCATTTAATTTCATGAATTAATTAGTGTTGTATTTAATGAAAATTAGGATTTTTGTAGGCTAAAATCTTGAAAAAGGGGTTGTGTTTATGAGATTAGGATTTTCTAAGGTCAAATTTTATTCCTTTAATTAGCAAAAATTGAAGTTCATCAATGGAGAAGACACTAGTGGGGATGGAAGGTGCATTTATGGAAGAGAGAGGGGAACAAAAAAATAAAATTTAAATAATTTTTGAGGTAACAATAATATGGCGCTGATGTGGTGCGTGTATGATACACCTTCCATCGTGAGATTGGTATTACAGTTTTAGGGTGATATTTTGTTCAATTTAAAGCTAATAGGGGGGTATATAATTGCTCGTGAAGTTAAGGGTCTAAAGAAAGTTGTGCAGATAAGTTTATGAGTGAAATGATATCTTTTCTCCTTTAAATCATTTGATTAGGAGTAAAATAGACCTTTTCAATTTTGTCACTAAATTTATAAATGTATGATTCATTTGGGATTTAGTAACAAGAAACGTGTACAATAGGAATACAACACAATAGATCAAAATATAATTTTATATAAAAAAATGAAAAGTGAAATTCCGATAATGATGATGAAAATAGCATACGTGTACAAATCATTTCAAAGAAATTTACATTTTATATAGAATAAAAATATATTACACATCTATTATAATTAACCATATCAATAATTTATTTTTTATTCACCTATCAAACGTTGTATAAGTTACACATAGTTTTTATACATGAATAACTCTATTCTTATCAGCAATCAAACACCCTCAATATGTTAAAGATTTATAATCATCTAAGTTGACCTTAAGTTTGATTAAAAAATATAGAATCCTGAAAATAAAAATAAAACTTCATAAAAACAAAGTGCTTTTAGAATTAAAAAATAGGTATAATGACTAAATTACTCTTTAATTAACTATACTTTCTTTTTTTCAAACTTTTACCTTATATTTTTAAAAAATTTGTACTTAATAAAATAACCCACACATCAATTATTATTTTTATACACATTTATTCTTAATTAATGCATGATACACGTATCAAGTACATTACTTAAATTAGTCTATAAAATAAGTGCAAAATCACGAGTTTAGGTACTGAAAGTCTTTGTAGATTTAGGTCTTTTTTTTTTTTTTTGGTTAGTGACATTATTAGAATTGTAAAACTTTGAAATCAGGTAAGATATACGTATGCATTTTTATTAATAATATAAGAAGTTGAAATTAGAAAGTTTTTTGTTGTAATTTAATTATGTTATTGAAGTTTAAAATAATAAATTTTCATGTATTTTTGATAGATAATTGCTAATTGAGAAGACTTTTCTTTTATATATAATATTAACTCATACAAGTAATTATTTAAAATTGACTAATTTATAATTTTGATCAAATTCTTTGGATCGATACATTCTGTCACAAGAAATTCGTTAGCTATTCTAACTCTGAAATTCTAATTTAATATAAGCAACTATATCGTTATTGATTTTAATAATAGGCTTTAATGTTTATCTTTTTTTTTGTGTGTGTGTACAAGCAATATCAATTAAATAGATATAAATTTATCATAACGTCAGCTCCCTACTTTCTAATAATTTTATTCGTTCATATATAAATTTATTGACTGGCAAGAAGTACAAGTGCAAAGCATGTACACTAAACTAGTATACTAAAATATCTTTTAATCTTGTGATATTAAACATGACATGAAGAAAGTAGAAAT
This sequence comes from Capsicum annuum, assembly GCF_002878395.1. Classification (NCBI taxonomy): domain Eukaryota; kingdom Viridiplantae; phylum Streptophyta; class Magnoliopsida; order Solanales; family Solanaceae; genus Capsicum; species Capsicum annuum. The sequence goes on along the minus strand of NC_061122.1, from coordinate 71,973,129 downwards.
TAGAAATAGTCATGGAAAAGAATTTAATATTAACTAACCATGTAAATACCCGAGTTATCCTCACTATTCGCACCCCCTACAATTGGTATCAGAGCTATGTTCTTTAAAGTTAAAGAAGAGATATTGGTATGTTAGTTATGAGACATGTTAATATTAATTATAAGTTGTGTCATCTTTTAACTATATCGTTATTTGTTAATTATGAGAAGACCATTTAAAAATATACAGGCTTTTAGAGAAGTTAAAAGAATTCTAAATAGTAATTATTTAGAATATAAGAAACTAAAAAAGACCTCTATAGATTAGATTACCTAATTACTTTGATATCCAGTATTGAGGCAAAATTAATAATCCATTTAAAATCTAGAAGAATGAGGTTTAAACCACCGAATTATGATAAAATTAGATTTAGAGATCCACCAAAATATTATAAATACTGTACAAATGAACAATATAGACGAATCCCAAAAATATAAAGAACTAAAACAAATATTAGCTGAGAAGCGAAGAGAATTAAAAATAAGAAAAGAAAGCCTACAATATAACATAATTGTTGGAGTATGTCAAAAATCAATAAAAGCACAAAAAGAAGAAATATCATATTTAGAATCTCTAATAGATAACGTAGAATACATATATCAACATGATTTATATACCACTAAATAGATAAATGAATAAAGAAGAATTCATAATAGATGAAAAAATATATGAAAATCACGAACGATTAAAAATAAGAATAGTATTTTCTAATTTAGGAAGAAGATATAAGAAAATAGGTGAATATTTATATTTAATGTTAGAAAAAGAAGAATTAAAATTAGAAGATAAATTAACAACTATGGTAAGAATAACAAAAGAAAATGAAGAAATAGACAGAAAAAAGGAAATAAAAAAAATAAAACAACAAACTACAGATGAAATACGAAAAATAGAAGAAATAAAAAATAATAGGATTGCTGAGTTAGAAAAAAAATTACAAATGTTAAAAGACTTATATGAAAAAGGACAAAAGGAAAAGGAAAAAGATAAAAAAACAAAGATTATTAGATGAAATAAACTAATTCAAAGAAAAATTAGAAATAAAAAATGAAGACTTAGAAACCAAAGAATTAGAAGTAAACACAATAGACACTAAAGAAACAAACGATTATGATTCAGAAAATAGAGAAATATATACAAAAATTTTAGAAAAAATAGAAAACCTAGAAATTAATGAAAAACAAGAAGCAATTAATAAAAATATAGAAGAAACGAACACAGAAGTAAATACTCTTGATACAAAAGATAATGAAAATATAATACCTAGTACATCAAAAATAAGAAAACCTACATATTATTATAAAGATAGGTTTAAAAAGTATAATCTAAAGGATGAATATAACAAATAGACACTTAAAAAAATAATTGATAAACATTATAACTTCTTAGACTTAGACTGCGTAATAGATGTAGATAAAATGATACAATTATGGATAGGATATATAACAAAATAATTATTAGACAATGGTATAAATGCAACAGATACACCAGAATATATAGAAAGAACACTAATAAGAACAACAAAATTATGATTTTTAAATTTAATTGAAGATAGTAAAAGGTATTAAGGGATGATAAAAAAAATAGAAGGAACAACAGTAATTAAACTAACACCTATAGACATACTGAAAAAATATAAAATAGTTATAAGAGATGAATTTCGCAGTATGACAACAGAAGAAGAAGAACAAAACAAAGAAAAAGATAAAAATAGGAATTTAATGTTAAAACTAGCAATATGTAATATGTGCTATACAGATGAATATACGTGTGCATTTAAAAAATACTATTATAAGAGAACATACAATACTGAAGAAAGTAAAGAAGTAATAAGATTATATTTTAGTAAATTACCTGAACCATTTAGTTCAAAAATAATAAAGAGTTGGGATGAAGCAAAAATAGTATATACCCTAGGAGCAAGAATAAAATTTCTACAACAATGGTATAGGAATATATGTGAAAAATACAAAGAAGAAACAAAAATGGAAAAAACATTAATAAGAAATTTAGCACGTTGCAAGGATAAAATAACACCCCAGTTTGGATGAGAAGAAAAATATTATAAGAAAAGAAAAAGACATAAGAAATATAAGATGTACAAAAAGTCACAATAAAAGTATAAGAAACCAAGAAAAAGATATTATGTAAAAAATTATAAATATAAAAGACCATATAGGAAAAAAAAAATCTATAAAAGAATGTACTTGTTATAATTGTGGAAAATAGGACATTTAGCTAGAGATTGTAAAATGACTAAAGACCCCAAAAGAAAACAAATATCAGAAATAAAGATAGAAAATGCAGAATATATGCAAATAGATTATACAGATTACGAATTAGAAAGTGAAGATAGTATATATGAAATTTCAGAAAATAAAACAGATAATGAAATAGAGAGTGAATCACATGAATCAAATGACTGAAGAAGATATAAAAATAATAAGAACGGAAGAATATTTAAATGAAGAAAAACAGATCAGAAAATAATATTTGATAATAATATATTTGACGAGATAAAAGGAAAAGAATTAGATTTAAGTGTAGAAAAAATATTTAAAATACCAACAATAAAAAACATATTTAGTAGATGAAAAGAAGAATACTAGGTAGTAAGCCAAAAAGAACTTGTAATAGACTATAGATATGCAAAAGGTAAAGCTAGTATACCACTAGTAACAAAAATAATAATTAATAAATAAATAAACTATATAAAAAGTAAAGACTCAATAAAATACGTAACCCTTGGAGGAACAAAAATATTAATAAAAGCATGTTTTAGAGAAGGAATAGATACACCAATATAATTATATTTAGCAGATGATAGATTTATAAAACCTATAGAAAAAAGTATAATAACTGCTATAAGAGAAAATCTAATATACCATAAATTTAAATTTATAATAAGTGTAAATTATTCAGTAGCAACAACAGATAAAAACATAGATAAGTCATTAGTGCTATATTAGAAAATATCAGGAATTGAACTAATCCAAGGAAGTAAAATATTTACAGCAAGATGTAAAAATCTATATGTATTAATAACAATACATAAAATAACGAAAAAAATAAAATTAATAAAATACAAATAGAAAGTCCTTTTGAACAATTTGTAAAAACGATTGACAACAATGATTATAGTTACAAAGACATAGATATAGAAGAAGATTTAGAAGTAATAAATGATAGAATACGCACAACAAAAAGAATAGCTTTTGAAAAACCAGAATCATCAGGATCATTGAAAAGAACAAATTATCAAATAACTTCAACAGTTAATTTAACTCAATATTATATAACGGGAACAATAAATGAAAAAGAATATCTAATACTCCTAAATACAGGACAAGAAGAAAATCAAATAGCAAAATATCTAGTGAAAAATGAAGAAATAAAATCGAATAGTAATATATGCCCAGATCTACCAAGAAGTTTAATAACTATTAAAGATACAACTGAAAAAGAAATAATAATAGGAGTTAAAAAAATAAAAATAGAATTTGAAATAAAGGAAGATATGCAAAAAGCAGACATAATATTAGGGATAAAATGGTTAGAACGAATAAAATCCTACAATATAGAACATACACAATTAACCATAACCTACAATATGGAAAAATTATTAATAAAAAGAGCTTTAATATGAAAATATATGTATTTATAAAAATAATAGTAGAAGGATATTATAATAGCTATTATACACCTATTATAGATACAGGAGAAGAAGCCAACTTATGTAGATATAACTGTTTACCAGAAGACAAATGGGATAAGCTAAAAACACCAATAGTAGTCAAAGGATTTAATAATGAAGGAAGCTTAATTACCTATAAAGCTAGAAATATAAAAATACAAATATGGGATAAACTATTAACAATAGAAGAGATCTATAATTATGAACTAACATCAAAAGATATGCTTTTAGGAATGTCGTTTTTAGATACTATACCCATATATAATAACTAAAACACACTGGTGGTTTACAACACCATGTAAACAAAGGATAAGAGCAAAAAGAGTTATTAATAAAATAAGAAAGAAAGCTGATTGGATAAAAGGAAGTGAAAAAATCACACAAAAATTAGAAAATATAAAAAATACTGAAGACACAATAGAACTAGTTATATTTTCAATAAATAAAGAAGAAATAACTATATTTTCAATAGATAAGGTAGAAATAATAATGAAAAAATTAACACAACTATACAGTGAAGATCGACTAAAAGGATGGGAAAAACATAAGACTATTGTAAGAATTTAGCTAATCGATAAAAATAGTATAATAACCCAAAAACCATTAACATATAACTTTGATGATATAAAAGAATTTAAAATGCATATAGATGAATTATTAGAAAAATAATATATACAAAAAAGTAATAGTAAACACACTAGCCCAGCATTCATAGTAAATAAACACAGTGAACAAAAAAGAGGAAAAAATAGAAAGGTTATTGATTATAGAACCTAAATGCAAAAACTATGACATATAATTATCCAATACCAAATAAGATAATAAAAATAAGACAAATACAAGGATATAATTACTTTAGAAAATTTGACTGCAAATCAGGATTTTACCACCTAAAGTTAGACGAAGATTCTAAGAAACTAACTGCGTTTATAGTGCCACAAGGAATTTATGAATGGAATGTGTTACCATTTGGATATAAAAATGCATCAGGAAGATACCAACACTCTATAGATAATTATTTCAAACAATTACCTAATTGTATAGTATACATTGATGATATACTACTATATACAAAAACTAAAGCGGAACATTTAAAATTATTAGAACAATTTGCAAGTATAAGTCTAAGTGAAAAGAAAGAAGAAATAATGAAAAACCAGGTAGAATTTTTAGGAATACAAATAGATAAAAGTGGAGTAAAAGTGCAACAACATATAGTACAAAAAATAATAAATTCAAAAGAAGAATTAGATACAAGAAAAAAATTACAATCATTTTTAGGATTAGTAAACCAAGTAAAAGAATATATACCAAAATTAGCAAAAAATCTAAAGCCATTACAAAAAAAAATTAAGAAAGGATGTAGAATATAATTACAACAAAGAAGATAAAAAAACAAGTACAGTAAATAAAAATACTTGTAAAGAGTTACCAAAATTACAATTTTCAGACGAAAATAAAATGTTTACATATATAGTAGAAGAAGATGCAAGTGAATATAGTTATGGAGGAGTACTTAAATATAGATATGAAGAAGAAAAATTAGAACATCACTGTAGATACTACTCAGGAACGTTTAATAAAACAGAAATAAAATGAGAAATAAATAGAAAAGAATTATGCTCATTATATAAATGTTTATTAGCATTTGAGCTATATATTGTATATAATAATTTTATTGTACGAACAGATAATACACATGTGCGATAGTGGTTAACAAGAAAAATACAAAATTCAGTTACAACGGAGGAAATTCGGAGATTAGTATTGAATATATTAAATTTTACATTTACAATTGAAGTAATTAAGACTAACAAAAATGTTATTGCAGATTACATATCAAGACAAAGCTACTTAAACTGATATTACAGAAGACAATACTGTAGAAGAAATATTCAAAACCCTAACTACGCTTTCAATAAAAGTGGATAGTATGGAAAATGAGATAGAAAAGCTAAAGACTAATGAAGTTAAACTGAAGTTTGAAGCTATGACTCAGATAACTCAGCAGTGTGCAGAGAAATGTCGATCGGAAGACAAAATTCCAGAGATAAAAGGAGACGTTGGGAAACTTCAAAAAATTCATAACATTTATCAATCTACTTCTATAGGTACAAGCAAAGGAGTTAGAAGGAACCTAAATATGAACATGAACAAAATATTTGACAAGCCATTTATACCAAAAACACCAAAAGACCCTTTGTTTATACCCCCACAAACTATTACATATTTAGATAGCCTAAACTAAGACAAAAAAGCTTATAACCACATAACAAGATCATGTATTGAAAACATCCACAAGATACAAACTTACTTAAACCTTAAACCCAGAGCTACAAGCATTCAAGAACCAAATTCAGATTATATAACTCTAAAACTACAAGGATACAATAAGTTAATTGCATTACCAAAAACTAACCCAAATCTAGTTAAAATCTGTTTCAGTTATGGACTACTCAATGTTGTATATACCCAAGACGGAAGTGAATTATCTACTATACCAGAAATAAATAAAGCAATTACCACTTACAAAAATATAACCAAGGACATCCTATTTTGTGTAAAGTTCTATACGGCACCAACAGAGATATTGTATGATGAAATTAAACCAGTTATACAAGTTGTGAAGATAGGAATGACCCGAGATATGATCATACCCAAAGATATTGAACAACAAGTTTAAATACCCAAAATAGATGTACCAGATTTTTATGCAAATAACATAATTATTGGAATATCTATAATTATCCAAGAATTAGCAAATAACTACCTAAACGGAAATCCAATATGGAGTGATTATTCAAGAGACCAGCTAAAGATCTATTCAAATTCAAGAGAGTTAAGATAAGAAGATATGGAGAAAGTTCAGAGATAGATTATGACACTACTTAATCCAGAGAAACGACCAATTACCAGAGCAATTAAGGAAAATTTTATTTCAGATGAATTATTGATCAGATATTGTAAATTAATAGGGCATAAATATTCAGACCATCTATGTTTGAGATGTAACAGAGGAGATAACATTATTCTAGAAGTTCAACTAGAATAAAAGAAGATAAGGACGCCAGCTGAAAGATATGCGACAAAAGATATAAAGCAACAAGGACCAATGGAGAAATAAAGATAAGGAGACAAAGCATTAAAGTTATGAAAATGACATATGAATTAGTAAGATAATTTTGTGACATGTGAATTATTAGAGTACGTAAATTATTATGTAACATTATGTAGTATTTACTAGCCTTTTTGACTTTTTTTGGCAAAAGTGTCATTATTAGTTTTGTTTTTTTGTAGAATAGCTTTAAAAGATACTTTAAGTATTTTCTACTTTTGTAAAGATAACAAGTGTAAAGTAGGAATAGTCTAGAATACTATACGTGTTTTCTCTTTTTAGGTTATAAATAGCAGAAGCATTTGTTAAGTTAAGGCAAGACTTTCTAAACGGAAAGCAAGCCTTCTTGTACACAATAAAATTTTCTCTCATTTAATCAATAAAGATATTCAGTTTTACACTAAGCTATGGATGAGCAAAGCACAGATTTATCAAATCTACCAGAACAGGTATTTTCATTTACTATTATGAATAGCTAAATTCATAAATTCCTGACAATCATAAGTATAATAAAATAAACTCATGTTAGTTACTTTATAGTAAAATTATTCGAGGAATAATATATTTCAAAGTTTATTAGCAACGAGAAAAAGGAGAAAACTTCCTAGAACTATGTCATCCTAAAGGTAAAACCGGTAAGGCAAAGAAGCCGTGATAGGGGAGTAACCAGAGTAGAGGTGTTGTTTAGGGGAAAAGTATCCAGATTACCATGCTAATAGTGACCGAAGAACATGTTATTTAAGAATAATCTAGTATATAGTGATCTAAGATGATCATATTTTGTTATGTTTATGATTGGAGGGAATATTTTGAAAAATAGCATCGTATGAAAAATGAATACTTACTTACCTGATGAAACGATAGATGAATTTAAGATACTTGTTTTATATGTACTTAAGGATATAGAGATAGTAGATATAAAGAAAATTATATGGGAAAAGGTATTTAATATTGAAGATGAAGAATTAGAAAATTGGATAGAAGATGAATTAGAATAAATACACTAAAATGACGATATCTACTATTCATACCTAGATAATTACTATTTAGATGGATATTATACAGATTAAAAAATGTTAGAATATATTAATGATAGTTTATATAGTCCATATGAAAAATTATCTATACATGAACAACAAATATTAATTGATTACATAGATAACATAATAGATATGGAAGAAATGAAATTATTAGAAACAGTCATGGAAAAGAATTTAATATTAACTAACCATGCAAATTATCCGAGTTATCCACACTATCCACACCCCCTACAATTGGTATAGCATTATATGAAAAATGAATACTTACTTACCTGATGAAATAATAGATGAATTAAAGATACTTGTTTTATATGTACTTAAGGATATAGAGATAGTAGATATAAAGAAAATTATATGGTAAAAGATGTTTAATATTGAAGATGAAGAATTAAAAAATTGGATAGAAGATGAATTAGATCAAATACGCTTAAAGGATGATAGCTACTATTCATACCTAGATAAATACTATTCAGATGGATATTATACAGATTAAAAAATGTTAGAATATATTAATGATAGTTTATATAATCCATATAGAAAATTATCTATACATGAACAACAAATGTTAATTGATCACATAGATAACATAATAGATATGGAAGGAATAAAATTATTAAAAATAGTCATGGAAAAGAATTTAATATTAACTAACCATGCAAATTACCCGAGTTATCCGCACTATCCGCACCCCCTACAATTGATCCATCCTTTTAATGGATCTTCACTGTAGAGCTGTCTTAACTTTTTCTTTATTATTTCTACCTTATCTATTGAAAATATAGTTATTTTTTCTTTATTTATTGAAAATATAACTAGTTCTATTGTGTCTTCAGTATTTTTTATATTTTTTAATTTTTGTGTGATTTTTTCACTTCTTTTTATCCAATCATCTTTCTTTCTTATTTTATTAATAAATTTGTTTGGTCTTACCCTTTGTTTACATGGTGTTGTAAACCACTAGTGTGTTTTAGTTATTATATGTGGGTATAGTTTATCTAAAAATGACATTCCTAAAAGCATATCCTTTGATGTTAGTTCATAATTATAGATCTCTTATATTGTTAATATCTTATCCCATACTTGTATTTTTATATTTCTAGATTTATAGGTAATTAAGCTTCCTTCATTATTAAATCCTTTGACTACTATTGGTGTTTTTAGCTTATCTCATTTGTCTTCTGGTAAATAGTTAAATCTACATAAGTTGGCTTCTGCTCTTGTAGCTACATAGGTGTATAATATCTTTTATAATATCCTTCTACTATTATTTTCATAAGTACATATATTTTCATGTTAAAGCTCTCTTTATTAATAATTTTTCCTTATTGTAGGTTATGGTTAATTGTGTATGTTCTATATTGTAGGGTTTTATTTGTTCTAACCATTTTATCCCGAATATTATGTTTACTTTTTGCATATCTTCCTTTATTTCAAATTCTATTTTTATTTTTCTAACTCCTATTATTATTTCTTTTTCAGTTGTATCTTTAATAGTTATTAAACTTCTTGGTAGATCTAGACATATATTACTATTAGATTTTATTTCTTCAGTTTTCACTAGGTATTTTGCTATATGGTTTTCTTCTTTTCCTTATTTAAGAGTATTAAATATTTTTTTCATTTATTGTTCCCGTTATATAATATTGAGTTAAATTAACTGTTGAAGTTATTTCATAATTTGTTCTTTTCAATAATTCTGATGATTCTGGTCTTTCAAAAGCTATTCTTTTTGTTGTGCTTATTCTATCATTTATTACTTCTAAATCTTCTTCTATATCTATGTCTTTGTAACTATAATCATTGTTATCAATCGTTTTTACAAATTGTTCAAAAGGACTTTCTATTTGTATTTTATTAATTTTATTTTTTCGTTATTTTATGTATTGTTATTAATACATATAGATTTTTACATCTTGCTGTAAATATTTTACTTCCTAGGGTTAGTTCTATTCTTGATATTTTCTAATATAGCATTAATGACTTATCTATGTTTTTATCTGTTGTTGCTACTGAATAATTTGCACTTATTATAAATTTAAATTTATGGTATATTAGATTTCCTCTTATAGTAGTTATTATACTCTTTTCTATAGGTTTTATAATTCTATCATCTGCTAAATATAATTCTATTGGTGTATCCATTCCTTCTCTAAAACATGCTTTTATTAATATTTCCGTTCCTCCAAGGTTTACGTATTTTATTGGGTCTTTACTTTATATATAGTTTATTTCTTTATTAATTATTCTTTTTGTTACTAGTGGTATACTAGCTTTACTTTTTGCATATCTACAGTTTATTACATGTTCTTTTTGTCTTACTATGTAGTATTCTTCTTTTCATCTACTAAATATGTTTTTTATTGTTGGTATTTTTAATATTTTTTCTACACTTAAATCTAATTCTTTTCCTTTTATCTCGTCAAATATATAATTATCAAATATTGTTTTCTGATCTGTTCCTTCTCCATTTAAATATTCTTCCATTGTTATTATTTTTATATCCTTTTTAGTCATTTGATTCATGTGATTCACTCTCTATTTCATTATCTATTTCATTTTTTGAAATTTCATATATACTATCTTCACTTTTTAATTCGTAATCTATATAATTTATTTGCATATATTCTGCATTTTTTATCTTTATTTCTAATATTTGTTTCTTTTTTTGGTATTTAGGCATTTTACAATCTCTAGCTAAATGTCCTAGTTTTCCACAATTATGACAAGTACATTCTTTTATAGATTTCTTCTTTCTATATGGTCTTTTATATTTATAATTTTTTACATAATATCTTTTTCTTGGTTTCTTATACTTATATTGTGACTTTATATACTTCTTATATTTCTTATGTCTTTTTCTTTTCTTATAATATTTTTCTTCATATCCAAATTGGAGTGCTATTTTGTCCTTGCAACATGCTAAATTTCTTATTAATGTTTTTTCCATTTTGTTTCTTCTCTGTATTTTTAACATATATTCCTATACCATTGTTGTAGAAATTTTATTCTTGCTCCTAGGGTATCTACTATTTTTGCTTCATCTCAACTCTTTATTATTTTTGAACTAAATAGTTCAAGTAATTTACTAAAATATAATCTTCTTACTTCTTTACTTTCTTCTGTATTGTATGTTCCCTAATAGTAGTATTCTTTAAATGCACACTTGCATTCATCTATATAGCACATATTACATATTGCCAGTTTTAACATTAAATTCCTATTTGTATCTTTTTCTTTGTTTTGTTCTTCTTCTTCTGTTGCCATACTGCTAAATTCACCTCTTATAGCTATTTCATATTTTTTAAATATGTCTATAAGTATTAGTTTAATTACTATTGTTCCTTTTGTTTTTATTATTAGCCCTTAATACCTTTTCACTATCTTCAGTTAAATTTAAAAACTATAATTTTGCTGTTCCTATTAGTGTTCTTTCTATATATTCTGGTGTATCTGTTGCATTTATACCATTTACTTATTTGTATTAAATATTATTAATTTTTTAATACGTAAATGACTTATAATAATTAATTAGGGATGATACAGTTAAAACACGATTGAAGCAGCCGAAGCAGGCATATTGACCTGCTGCCTGCTTCAGCATGAAACTTCCTCTTATATATAACTAATTTATGTTTATATTTATATTTATTTTATATTATATCATATTATATATATATATATATATATATATATATATATATATATATGTAAAAGGGAGAATGTAAATTTTGTTAGTCCTTAGTTACATTTTAACTATATCTTACCAACTAAAAAACTTTCATTTAAGCGAGAAGATAACTTTTTGGTAGTCCTTAATTACATTTAAACTATGTCTTACTAACTAAAAAACTTTCTCTTAAAATATTGCCCTTATATTTGTGTTTTATTACTTTCTACACTACATAAAAGTTAAAAGATTTTTCAAGACTTTTTTGGTAAATACATGATCTCTTAAACTAACTTTTTGAAAGTGATGTCACATGTGCTATTTTAAATAAATTTAAATTTATAATCCGAATCTCCGTTCACGAAATATTAGATTATTTACGTAGAACTAATTTTTTTTTTTGGGTAAATGCTGAATATTTTCCTTCATATATTTATTTTATTATATTTTAAACTTTCTAAGTGAAAATTCTGACTCCGCTAAAATTGTTAATACTCAAGCTTTTAATATTTTAATTTTTTGCTCAAAAATCTCCTTTCACGAAATACTAGATTGTTTACGTATAAATAAATTATTTTATATTTTTATGTGGTAAATATTAAATTTTTTTCTTCATATATTTATTTTCTTATATTTAAACTTTCTAAGTGAAAATTTTGACTCCGCAAATATTTTTAATACTCTAAGATTTTAACATTTTAATTTTTTGCTGAAAAAATACTATCACGCATGAACTTGGTGGGTTAAAATTTAAAGCTATTAATCTATTTAAAGATATTTTTTTATTTATTATCAAATAAGTTTACAAAAAATATCATTAAATCAGTCTATTAATGTTGTACTAGAAATGAAAAAGAATTACATATGTAATATTCATATAAGGCTTCGAACACACAATTTTTTTATTTACTTGAGAATTATAGGTGTAATCACAATTGATGTGCATGTCAACTCGCAAAACAGAAATTTAAAAGAAAAATTTTCTTAAAAAAATTGAAGTACATTAAATGGTCAAAGAAAAGAGCTTTTACTATATTATATAAATATAATTATATGCAAACTTTCATAAAAATTGCGATTTGTAATCTTAAAAATAAAATATATAATACGCTATTCATTTCTTTTTATTTGCTTCATTTGGGTTGTGCATATATTCCTAAATATTTGCTACTTTAATCTTTCAAGATAGTTTGAACAAAATGTTCCTATTATGCCGTTGTTCAACAAATATAGTCATTATTGATTTGAAAAGAGGTATAAAATCTAATTAGGAGCATGTTAGTGAAATTACTTTTAATTTTATAGGAGTGAGAGATTAAGGTGTGTGTCCAACCCAAATAGAGAAAACAAAAAGGAATGAAGATAGTATGATATAATAGATAAATTAATGTGCATCTAAAATAACTTTAAACTAACAGTAAATAATATATTTTTCTAATCTCTTTATTAAAAAAATTTAACTCTACCAATGTTCATTTGATTTGTGCTCTATTTTTTTATAGATAATTTTCAACCATCAATAATGTATCTTTAGTTATTTTATATTATTTCATTATGAAAATGAATGTATGATATATTTATATGGATAAGAACAATCTCTTATCTCCTTAATATAAATACGTAATTTACTTTTATTTATATAATATATCAGGTAAAAAGATCATATTTTAGTAAAATATTGCTCGTAATATTTTATAAAACATTTTCATATATTAATACTTATAATTTTAATTTATCCTCTTATATAATTTTCAAATAAAATTAAAAAATAAAACATTAAAACTAGTTATTTAATTCAAGAAAATGAGTTTGACCTGATGTTAAAATAAGCATTGAAGCATATTTTTTTATTTTAATCAAGGCATTTAAATAAATTGTAAGATATTATTTAATTTTATAAATATAAAAAAATTATAGTTTTTTAAAGTGTGATATTCATTAACCATTTTATATTATTTTATTTAAATATATTAATTTAATTTTTTAATAAACTAAATAAATATCAATAAATATATTTAAAACTGTAATATTGGCCTCGTAAAATGGGCCTTCATTTTCTAGTATTTTACTATTATTTATTATATTGAAAGATAAGTACTGGAACAACCAAGGGCAACATTGTAATTTTGATCAACATTAATGACATTTACCTATTAGCTATCCCATAGTACAACAATCAAGGGCAACATGTAATTTTGATAAACATTAATGGCATTTATCAATTAGATATTCTATAGTGCACATTAAAGAAGTTTCTAGATTCTAGACAACCATATGTCATTGCTCTTCATTTTATTCTATGTTTTTTGAAGCGAATTTCCTAAATAGTCACTCAAGTTTTGAGAATTTCCTTCAAATATAACTTATTTTTTTATTTAAGACCACAATATCACTTAACTATCACTCTTTTTCTCAAAAATACCCATGTGCATACGACATATAAAACACACCATACAGACTATACACACAACACATGAAGCAAAAAAACAAAAAAAAGAAATAGGGAGAGAATGAAAGAAGAAATGTAACGTCCCGAATCTGGTACCCGGAATGCTATATGGTGCTCATGACCTCGAAGGAGCACAAGCTAACCTATGATTGATATCTGTACCTGAACACTACATAATATACTGTATAAATACGAAAATAGTAGGCTGAAACATGCCATAAGGTTCAAAAATAATAAGCACCTCATAAAACCATATCTGAACAATATGGTACGACAATACCAAAACTAAAACATTGTCTGAAAATATCTAGTCTAAAAATACTGTAGTCTGAAAGCCTCCAAATTGTCTGAATAAGGGGTTGATGGGACATGACCCCAACTAACTCCAACTACTGAAATAAACTAAGTAATGAAGACATAAAGTACTGATCATGTCCTCGAAGGATGAGGACTCACTACTAACTCTGACTGCTGAAATTGGAATGCTAATAATACTCTGGAGCTCGTGCTTCTGAACCTATAGTATAGAATAAAACACCTGGCATAAATGTGTTAGTACAATTGAATGTACTGGTATGCATGTGAGATAGGCTAAATGAAAAAGGTTCAAATGCATGAATAATACTAACTGACTGTATAACATGAACATGAGAATACATGCATGAATAATTGACTGTGACTGAATTCATGATGGTACTGACTACTGAGTCTGATTACTGATAACATGAGTCACTGATAACTGATATAACTAATACTGAGCGACTGTATCTGACAGTCTAGGTTCTGATGGAACTAACTGAGTTTTGTACTATTCTGAGTTGACTGTATCTGACAGTCATAAAATTCCGAAGAACTATCTAAGTTCTATTACTGAGACTGAGTCTGAAACTATAATTATGGGAAGTAGTTATCTAACCGACATACCCCAAATAAAGTAATATAGCTAGGTTGGGGTCAAATCTGTAACCCTAATTGGAAGGGTGTCAATACCACGCCACTAGTAAAGACAAGTTGTGGATGACCCTCATCTAACAGTGTCCCCAAAAGAGAATGGTGAGACCCTCATCTGACAATGTTTATCCACCTCATCGACCCTTATATGTCAGTGTTGATGTCTCAACCTGTGCTGGTTACATAGTTCTGAAATGCAAGGATTGCTTCTAAGGATCACACTCTCAACTGTCAGTGTGTGTCCTCATCCTTGGGTTCACTCGGTACTAAATCCTACTCTCATCTGAATAGACGCTGAACATGATCAATTGAACTGAACAGAGTTCATTGAGTTTTGTTGACTGATGGAATACTACTGAGATTACTATAGTACTGAGCTTTCTAAGATTACTGGGATTATTGAGTTTTCCTGAGTCACATGACTGATTGAATTCTACTGAACATGGCTTGACTGAGGAAATCATGAAAAACATGACACTGGCTCTAGGAACACAACTAAATTTTTGGGTGCAAGTACCTCTAGGACTCGATAGAAGAAAACTGATAAGGCATGACATTCTTGAATACACAACCAACATCAACAGTCCATAATACAATAAGTTGGGGTTTTCATGAAGTACATAGTTATCATAATCTTATACATGGTAGGAATGCATATACTCAATGTCATAATTTTATACTCTAACATCATGAGCATTCCAACAAACATCTACATTGCACATCAATAGGATGGGAGTCATTTGAACATAAGGGTAAAACATGAAGCCTTCACTTAAGTCATAATTGAGTCATATTTAATAATTTCTAGTCTCTAAGGCATTTTGTCAAACACTTAGGGTGCATGACTTAGGGCATGACATAATCATCAGATTAACATGTCATAACCAACTAAAATTCATGGTTTTCAACTCGCATGCTAACATATTTTCATAAAAACACATAAAGATTTCAACTTAGGAATTATACAACAACAACAACCACATAAACATAATCAACACATAACATGAATATCATAATTCATACTTTAAATCTTGATTCTTGGGCTTTATGGACGAAAGAAATCCATGAATGAACACTATGCATACCTAAGAAAGGAAACCTTGAAGGTTCTTGGAGTTCTTGGATGGATTTCTTGAGATTGATCTTGATTTTCAAGGGATAGGGTTTTTTTTTCTTAAGAGATAATGTTCTTGATATTGGGGAAAAAGTGAATAATAAGTAGCTAAGGATGTTTTTAGGGCTTAAATTCCACATCTGGGTGGAATAAAATCATGGGAAAAGACCTATTTAACCCTTTAAACATCTTTTATTTTTTGTGAAAATTTCCCAATCTGGACCCTTGGTGCGATGAGGTTCTATCACGTCGTGTCTTTGGAAAGTGACAACTAGAAAATTACATGATGGCGCGATACGGTACAATTGCGTTGCCACCTGAAATCTCACCGCGACGCGGTGGTATCACGTTGGAATACTAGAAAAGGATAATTATAAATTGGGCCTTTGGCGTGATACACCACTATTGCGGAGCAACACTTAAAATTGACAATTGTCATTTAAGCTGGCTCTGCGATGCACTGATGGCTCAGGTGATATGCTGTCTCACTAAAAAGGCTCTAACTCTTCGTTTGAGTGTCAGATTTGGGCTAATTTGGTATTGATGAAAAGCTTATTGAATTTCCCACACAATAAAAAGTGAAAATCTTGAAAATTCCATATATATAGAAATGTATTCATCTTTAAAGCATGTCTTTGTCATCTTCGGGATGAATTTAAGCTAGGTAGAAGTATGGGGTATTACAATATCTCCCCCTTGGGAACATTCATCCTTGAATGAAACTGACTAAGATGGGAGAAATGATAGACTGAAATACATGCTGAACATAAACAATTGAAACATGATTTCATGGCTGATATAACTGATAAGCTGAGTGTATTATGCTGAATATACATATCTGATGCATGAATAATAGATTTATGATTGCATGACTGAATTACTGATAATATGAGTTTCTCATCAAACTGAACATGCATATCTGATGCATGAATGCATGACTGAATTGACACATAAATGCATGACTAACTATGCAATAGTAATTGATACCAAGTTTATAATAGAATTCTGAACATAAATTAGACACCAAGTTGTAACTGAAATCTGAACATGAAACTGAAAGGCTTAAGAAAAGCTGTTACCTTGGGCTAAGTTTGAATTAGCGGAGAAGAGGTGAGGATACTTGGTACGCATGTCTGCTTCTGCTTCTCAAGTAGCTCCCTCAATGTACTGATTCCTCCAAAGGTCTTTGACTAGAGGAACTCCTTTGTTCCTCAGTCTATTAGTTTGATAGTCAAGAATTTCGATCGGAATCTCTTCAAAAGAGAGGTTGTTCTAAATATCTATGCTCTGAATAGGGACTACAACTGCTGGGTCACCTATGCACTTCTTGAGGAAAGAGACATAAAAGACTGAATGAACTGAGGCTAGATTTGAAGGCAATTCGATCTCATAAGCTACTTTTCCAAAGAGACTGAGAATTTTGATGGGACCGATATATCGGGGATTGAGCTTTCCCTTCTTTCCAAATCTCTTCACTCCCTTCATGAGAGAGATCTTTAGATAAACATAGTCACCAATCTCGAACTTGAGATCTTTTCTGCGTACATCTACATAAGACTTTTGTTGGCTCTGAGCAGCTCGGAGTCTTTCTCTTATCAACTGGACTTTTTCTAAGGCATCGAATACTAAGTCAGGCCTTATAACTGAGGCCTAACTAATTTCAAACCAAACGACTGGAGATCTGCACCTCCTACCATAGAGAGCTTCAAATCGATCCATCTTAATACTGGAATGATAGCTGTTGTTGTATGCAAACTCAATCAAAGGCAAGTGGTCATCCCAACTACCTTTGAAATCAATTGCACACGCTTGCAACATCTCTTCTAAAGACTAAATGGTCCTTTCTACTTGACCATTTATTTGAGGATAGAAGGATGTACTGAGATGAACTTGGGTACCAAGACCCTTTTGGAACGCTTTCTTGAAATAAGAGGTGAACTGGGTACCTCTTTCTGAGATAATAGATAATGAAATACCGTGCAATCTGACCAACTATCTGATATAGAGTTTGGCATAATCCTCGGCTGAATAAGAGGTACGGACTAGAAGAAAATGAGATGATTTGGTCATCCTGTCTACAATGAACCAAAACAAATCATGCTGATGACGAGTATGAGGCAAACCTATCATGAAGTCCATGTTCGCTTCTTCCCACTTCCAAGTAGGAATATTGAACTCTTACATGGACCCACTAGGCTTCTAAAACTCTATCTGAAGCTGCTGACATATAGAGAACTTAGCCACAAACTCTACCACATCTCTCTTCATCCCACTCTACTAATAGATTTCCTGCAAGTAATGGTACATCTTTGTGGTCCCTGGATGAATAGAATAGCGCACACCATGCGCTTCTACAAGAATTCGCTGCCTCAAGTTATCTACACTTGAAACACACAAATGACCCTGACAATACAATACACCATTTCTCCTTTGGGAGAAAACCTCAACTTTCTGATCCTTGACTGACTCTTTCAACTTGACTAGACTGGGATCTCTTTCTTGCTTTTCTTTCACCTCAAAAATTAGAGATGATTCTGAGCTACTCTAAACCCATATATCACCCTCCTTTTTATCGACTAAGAGAACACATAGTCTGGAAAACTGATGGACTTCCTGAGCTAACTTCTTCTTACTGTCCTCAACATGAGGAACACTACCCATAGACAGTCTACTAAGAGCATCGGCCACTACGTTGGTCTTTCCTGGATGATAAAGGACACTCATGTCATAATCTTTCAAGAGCTCTAACCACCTTCTCTGATGAAGATTGAGATCTTTCTGAGAAAAGACATACTGAAGACTCTTATGATCTATTAAAACATCTACATAAACTTTGT
Organism: Capsicum annuum; assembly: GCF_002878395.1. NCBI lineage: Eukaryota > Viridiplantae > Streptophyta > Magnoliopsida > Solanales > Solanaceae > Capsicum > Capsicum annuum. The sequence continues at coordinate 71,954,223 of NC_061122.1, read as the reverse complement.
ATAGATAATTTCTTCAAATCTTTAAGGCAAATACTACGGCTGCTAACTTAAGATCGTGAGTAGGATAATTCTTCTCATGGGGTTTAAGTTTTTTGGAGGCATAGGCTATGATCTTACCATGCTACATAAGGACACAACCCAAACCTACTCTGGATGCATCAAATACACTATAAAACCATCTGAACCATTTGGAAGAGCCAAAACTGAAGCTGAGGTGAGTAGAGTCTTCAACTCCTAAAAACTCTTCTCGCAAGGATCTAACTACTAAAACTTAACTTTCTTTTGAGTCAATCTGGACATAGGGGATGCAACAAAAGAAAATCCCTCAACAAAACATTTATAATAGCTAGCCAAACCCAAAAAACTCCTGATATCTGATGGAGAGATATGTCTGGGCCAGTTTTTTATTACTTTAGTCTTTTGAGGATCTACTATAATGCCATCCTTGAAAATGATATGACCAAGGAATGCTACTGACCTTAGACAAAATTTGTACTTACTGAATTTGGCAAATAGCTAATGATCTCTAAGAGTCTGAAGTACGATTCTGAGATGGTCTGCGTGATCACGTTCACTGTGGGAATAGAAAAGAATATCATCTATGAATACTATAACGAACATGTCCAAGTACTACTTGAATACATGGTTCATCAAGTCCATGAAAGCTACAGGGGCATTGGTAAGACCGAAGGACATGACTAGAAATTCAAAGTGACCATACCAATTTCGTAAAGGTATTTTTCAAATGTCATATTCCCTGACTTTGAGCTGATGATATCCTGATCTGAGGTATATCTTAGAGAAATAAATGGCACCCTAAAGTTGGTCAAACAAGTCATCCATTTGGGGAAGTGGATACTTGTTCTTGACCGTGACTTTATTGAGCTGACGGTAATTATTGTATATTCTAATAGAACCGTCTTTCTTGTGTATGAATAAGACTGGTGTGCCCCATGGGGACACACTGGGTCTGATGAATCCCTTATCTAAGAGATCCTTCAACTACTCTTTCAGTTCTTTAAGTTTTGCTGGTGCCATTTTGTATGGTAGAATAGATATAGACTGAGTATCTGGAAGAAGATCAATGCCGAAGTCTATTTCCCTTTCAGGAGGAATTCTTGGAAGATATTCGGGAAAGACATCTGAATATTCACTCATGACTAGGATTGATTCAAGACTGGGAGTCTCAGAACTAGAATCCTTAACATGGACAAGATGATAGACACATCCTTTAGATATCATTTTTCGTGCCCGAAGGTAGGAAATAAGCTGACCTCTGAAAGCTGAAGTACTAGCCATCCACTCTAGGACAGGTTCATTCAAAAACTGGAACTGAATTCTTTTGTTTCTGCAGTCAATTATGGAATAGTAGGAATGAAGACAATCCATACCAAGAATGACATCAAAATCAGTCATCTCTAATTCGACTAAGTCTGCTAAGGTGACTTTTTGAAATATCATAATCGGGCAGTTCTTGTATACCCACTGGCTATGATGGTTTTATCAACTGGGGTAGATATTGAGAAGGGCTCTGCTAGAATTTTAGGATTGCCTTCGAAATCAACTGCTATATAAGAAGTACAAAGACAAGGAACACTCAATATATTTGAAGTACTACCCCTCCACTCTAGGACAAGTTCACTCAAAAACTAGAACTAGACTATTCTATTTCTGCAGTCGACTGTGGCATAGCAGAAATGAAGCCAATTCATACCAAGAATGACATCAAAATCAGTCATCTCTAATTTGACTAAGTCTGCTGAGGTGACTTTTTGAAATATCATAACCGGGTAATTCCTATATACCCGTTGGTCTATGATGGTTTTATCCACTGGGGTAGATACAGAGAAGGGCTCTTCTAGAATTTTAGGACTGTCTTTGAAATCAATTGCTATATAAAAAGTAACAAAAGATAAGGAACACTCAATATATTTAAAGCACTACCCCTCCACTCTAGGACAAGTTCATTTGGAAATTGGAACTGGACTATTTTGTTTCTACAGTCGACTGTGGCATAGCAAGAATGAAGCCAATCCATACCAAGAATGACATCAAAATCAGTCATCTCTAATTTGACTAAGTCTGCTGAGGTGACTTTTTGAAATATCATAATCGGGCAGTTCCTATATACCCGCTAGGCTATGATGGTTTTACCCACTGGGGTAGATATTGAGAAGGGCTCTAGTAGAATTTTAAGACTTTTTTCGAAATCAACTGCTATATAAGAAGTAACAAAAGACAAGAAAGCTTTTGGATTTAGCAAAGCGTAAACATGCAAGTGAAAGATCTATAATGTACCAGTAACTACATTAGGAGATTTTTCCTAATCTTACCGGGACTGGAAAGCATAAAGTCTATTTGGGCATTGCCCACTAGTAGCACTGGAAATGGCACCCTGCTGATTTGGGCAACTAAACTGGGATGAGGAATGGTTCTGCTGACCCTAATAACCTGACTGAGGAAAATATCTAACTCTATAGCCTGGCTTGACACATCTAAAATATACATCATTGCCAGCTCTGCAAGTAACCTTGTGGTTCTTACCACAATTTTGACAAAGGGGATTTGTTCAGGCATTACTGATACTGTCCTGAGACTTAGAGCCTGGCACCCTATCTACCATCCCTGAACTTAGGAGTTGGAGCACTAGCTAAAGAATGAGCCAGAATGGATGACTTAGGATGGAACTGAGAATGGTTTCCTCCCTCTAAATTAGGCTGAGCAAAGTTAAAACTACCTGTCCTTGCTATCTTATTCTGCCCCTCTCTTATCTTAATCTTTTGCTTTTCTATCTATTGAGCATGGGTCATAATCCTGAATATGTTCATGTCATTATTCAACATCGCGGACCTACACTCATTGACCATATTATCATTGATTCTAAAAACAAACTTACTCATCTTGGCCCTACCATCCGCAACCACATGAGGAGCATATTTGGCTAATTAAGTAAAATTAAGAGAATACTCTTTCACTGTCATGTTTCCCTACTAGAGGTTGATAAATTCTAAAAACTTAGGTTCTCTCAACTCTTGGGGAAAGAAATTATCTAAGAATGCAGTGACAAACTCCTCCCACTCAATAGACCCTACATCAACTGACCTTTCTAACTTCCACTATTTGAACCAAGTGTGAGCAACATCCTGCAACTGATATAAAGCTAGATCAGTACTCTCACTAAAAGTAACCCCCATGATGTATGTAACTTTTTAAAACTGGTCTAGGAACTCCCGAGGATCCTCTTCTGACTTAGACCTAAAAAAGGATGAAGGATTCATTCAGGTGAAGTCTTAAATCCTGGCTGCAGCTAAATTGGCCACTGGGTTGGCCAGAATGACAGCTGGTCATTTATTCTGAGTAGTAACTAAATTAGCAAAAGTAGTGAATGCAGCTCTTAACTCTGCATGAGAAACGTGTTGTCCAAGGGATCTGCTTGGATGGGCTGAGGGGCTGACTGATTTACGTTTCTTCTTTTGGGAGGTATGTTCTGTAGAAGAAAGGGAGAAATAGATTAGACTAAGGTTAAATTTAAGCTCATGCTCACAGGAATGACATGAATACTAAAAGAAGGGAAACTGTTCCTAAAACATCTCATAGCTTTCTGCATATAAATGTGGTGCAAAACACACCCATGTACAAGACTCTACTAGATATGGATTTCAGACTTCCTAGGACTCTATTGAACCTTAGGCTCTGATACAAAGTTTGTAACACCCTAAATCTGGTACCTGAAATACTACACGGTGCTCATGATCCCGAAGGACCATAAGCTAACCCATGACTGATATCTGTACCTGAACACTACATAATATACTATATAAATATGGAAATAGTAGGATGAAACATGCCATAAGGTTCAAAACTGATAAGCATCTGATAAAACCATATCTGAATAATATGGTACGACAATACCAAAACAAAAACAATATCTGAAAATATCTAGTCTGAAAACACTATAGTCTAAAAGCCTCTAAACTGTCTGAATAAGGAGTTGATGGAACATGTCCCCAGCTAAATCCAACTACTGAAATAAACTAAGTAATGAATAAATAAAGTAATGATCATGGCCTCGAAGGATGAGGACTCACTGCTAACTCTGACTGCTAAAACTGGAATGCTACTTATGCTCTGGAGCTTATGCTTCTAAACCTATGGTATAGAATAAAACACCATAGTGCAAATGCGTCAGTATGATTGAATGTACTGGTATACATGCGATTTAGGCTGAATGTAAAGGGTTCAAATGCATGAACAATACTAACTGACTGTATAACATAAACGTGAGAATACATGCATGAATAAGTAACTGTGACTGAATTCGTAATGGTACTAACTACTAAATCTGATTACTGATAACATGAGTCATTGATAACTGATATAACTGATACTGAGCGACTATAGCTGACAATCTAGGTTCTGCTAGAACTAACTGAGTTCCATACTGTATTAAGTTGACCATATCTGACAGTCTTAAAATTCTGAAGAACTATCTAAGTTCTATTACGGAGACTGAGTCTGAAACTGTAACTATAGGAGCTAGTCATCTAACCAACATATTCCAAATAAAGCAATATATCTAGGTTGGGGTCCAATCTGTAACCCTAATTGGAAGGGTGTAAATACCGCGCCACTAGTAAAGACAAGCTGTGGGTGACCCTCATCTGATAGTTTCCCCAAAAGAGAATGGTGGGACCCTCATATGACAATGTTTATCCACCCCATCAACCCTTATATGTCAGTGTTGATGTCTCAACCTATGCTGGCTCCATAGTTTTGGAATACAAGGATTGCTTCTAAGGATCACACTCTCAACTATCAGTATGTGTCCTCGTCCTTGGATTCACTCAGTGCTAAATCCTACTCCCATCTGAATAGACACTAAACATGATCAACTGAACTGAACAGAGTTCATTGAGTTTTGTTGACTGACGGAATACTACTGAGATTACTAAAGTATTGAGCTTTCTGAGATTACTGGGATTACTGAGTTTACTGAGTTTTCCTGAGTCACATGACTGACTGAATTCTATTGAACATGGATTGACTGAGGATATCATGAAAAACATGACACTGGCTTTAGGCACACAGCTAAATTATTGGGTACAAGCACCCCCAAGACTCGATAGAAAAACTAACAAGGCATGATATTCTTGAATACACAACCAACATCAACAATCCATAATACAATAAGTTGGGGATTTTATGAAGTACATGGTTATCATAATCTTGTATATGGTAGGAATGCATATACTTAATGTCATAATTTAATACTCTAACATCATGAGCATTCCAACAAACGTCTACATTGCACATCAATAGCATGGGAGTCATTTGAATATAAGGGTAAAACATGAATTCTTCACTTAAGTCACAACTGAGTCATATTACATAATTTCTAGTCTCTTAGGCATTTTGTAAAACACTTAGGGTATGTAACTTCGGGCATGGCATAATCATCAAATTAGCATGTCATAACTAACTAAAATTCATGGTTTTCAATTCCCATGTTAACATATTTTCATAAAAACACATAAAGATTCCAAATTGGGAATCATACAACAACAACAATCACATGAACATAATCAAAATATAGCATAAATATAATAATTCATAGTTAAAACTTGATTCTTGGGTTTCATGGATGAAAGAACACTATGCATACCTGAGAAAGGAAACCTTAAAGGTTTTTGGAGTTCTTGGATGGATTTCTTAAGATTGACCTTGATTTTCAAGGGCTAGGGTTTTGTTTTTATTGAGAGAGAATATTTTTGATATTGGGGAAAAAGTGAATAATAAGTAGATAAGGACGTTTTTAGGGCTTAAATCCCACATCTGGGTGGAATAAAATCATGGAAAAAGACCCATTTAACCCTAGATGTGTCTTTTAATTTTTGTGAAAATTACTCGATCTGAACCCTTGGGGTGACGTGGAGCTACCGCGCCGTGTATATGGAAAGTAACAACTGTAAAATTGCATAGTGGCCCAGTATGGTACAATCGCATTGCCACCTTGGACGCGACCTGGAATCTCACCGCGATGCGGTGATATCACGTTGGAACACTGGAAAAGGATAATTGTGAACTGGGCCTTTGGGATGATATGCCACTATCATGGAACAACGCTGGAAATTGACAATTGTCGTTTAAGCTGGCTCCACGATGCACTGGTGGCTCAGGTGCTACGTTGTCTCACTAAAAAGGCTCTAACTTTTCTCTTGGGTGTCGATTTGGGCGAATTTGGTATCGATGAAAAGCTTATTGAATTTAACACACAACAAAAATTGAAAATATTGAAAATTCCACGTATATAAAAGTGTATTAATCTTTAAAGAATATCTTTGACATCTTCAGGACGAATTTAAGCTAGGTAGATGTACGGGGTATTACAAAAAAGTAGGAGTTTCATGGTTAGTTCATGGTTTTGGGTTCGTGGATATTAAAAGTGATGCAAGTTTCTAGTTGTTAATTAGAAGTGCAAGCAATTATTAACTAGTTTGAATTCATTTGCACTGTGGAAAGTTCACAAAAATAGTTAAATTCCATCTGTTAGTTAATTCAGTTACAAAATTAGTAGTAGTTAGCTAAGAATAGATACAACAAAACAACAACAAAAATAAAAACAAGCCTAGTGTATTCCCACATAATGGGGTCAGGGGAGGGTAAAATATACGCAGTCCATACCGCTACCCCCGAAGACAGCTACTATAAATAAACATGTAATACTATATTTTCATTCATGCATGATAATAACATTTTACTACTTCTCTTAATTTCCCTTTCTTGGTTATCTTCTCAGATTAAATTCCCGAATATTCACTCTATTCCTCGAGTGTAACTTCTAAAATTAGTTAATTTCATATTAAGTGCATTATTTGGTATCAGATCCAGACACTCCTCGACATGCCAGTTACTCAAAACACGAATCAAGAGTAAGATTATGGATAAATAGATGAAAAATTACTTCAGATCCAAGAGCAGCTACAGAAACTAATGGAAGGAATGACCACTATGAATGAGAGCAATTCCCAAGCTGATAAAGAATTAGGTGAGATTAATGAGGTTATAAATCGGTTGGACATTCAAGAAAAAAAATAAGAAACCTGGAAAACCACAATCTTCAGCTTATAGAGCTTGTTCTGTGGAGGTTCAACATGAATACAGACCAAAAGACAATTATCACTCTGGTAATTTTCTTACTAGATGCACTAGAATAGAATTTCCCAAATTTGGAGGTCAAGATTTAAGGATCCGGTTGTATAAAGTGGATTAATTTTTTGATAGGGATAAAACTACTTTTGATCAAAGGGTTAAAATTATTGCTATTCATTTTAAGGGGGAGTCCATTGCTTGGCATAGGTCATACATGAAAGATAGAAATTCTTTTAGGGTTCCTTCTTGGATTGAGTATTTAATTGCTTTGAATAAGAGGTTTGGAGAAGAATTTAAAGATCCTATCGAAGCCTTAATAAATTTAACTTAGATTGGTATTGTTAAAAGTATCGAGCTGGATTTTCTAGGTTTTGACCAAGGTGAATTTGTCTACTAAAAATTCTATTAGCTGTTATTTAGGAGGCTTAAACCAGTGTTAAACAAGGTTGTAAGGATCCAAGATCTAAAGATATTTATGCAGAACTATAAAAATCACGATATTGTAGGATGAAGTATTTGAAGCACAAGCTAAATCTTGTGGTCTGAGATTTGTTGTAAAGCCTACATCCGCACCTATCTTTCCTACTCCCAATTAAGCAAAAACTTCCTTTTATTAAAAGTCATTGGTTCCTGCTAATAAATACAAAAAACTAATGCACACTCAAGCTAATAAAACCAATATATTCAGTGGCAATGGTGATGGAAAAAGACTAACTGCAACTAAGATGGATGAGAAAAGGTTTAAAGGTTTATGCTTCTTTTGTGATGTGAATTATGTTCTAGGATACAAATGCAAGACTAGCAGGCATATCTATATGGTGGACATATTAAAAGATGAAATACTTATTAAAGAGGCTGAGAAGACTAAAGATCAGGAAGAGAAGGTTGAGTTCATGAGTTAGATTAACTCATGACAATATCAGTTCAAGATTTTACATGAGTAAATGGCTATCAGACTATTAAAGTGGCTGGATATCATGAGAAATAGGCCCTTAAAAGTCTTGATTGATACTGGTAGAACATATAACTTCATTGAACAGGATGTAGCTCAGAAGTTAGGGTGCAAATCAAGTACAATTTTGGCTTAGTTAGTCAGTATTACTGATGGTAGAAGGGTTTAAACAACTCCAGTATGAAAGAATCTATAGTGGTTGCTCCAAGGCATCACATTTTCATATGATTTTTTGTTGTTACCATTGGAGAATGTAGACTTTGTTTTGATATTGCATGGTTGAACAATTTACGTAGGATCTTGTTTAATTTTCAGAACAGGACCATAAAATTTAGATACAAGGGTAAGAAGCATGTATTGAGAAGGGATAGTCAACCTCTAAAAAACAAGAGAAAAGATAGTTAATAGAATGGAATGTGAAGAAACTCAATTCTTTATGATGTTCCTGTTGACTGATATGGAAGATGGCTATCAGTGTTACAATATTCAGGCTAATGAAGGTAATTTAATTCAACCTTACTTATCACTTTTAACTGAACAGTGCAACAACATATTTGAATTACCTACCATATTACCACCACATAGGAAGAGTTTGTTCATATAATTTCATTGGTGGTCTTGATGTCCTAATAACAAGAGACCTTATAGATATCCAGGAGTAAAAAGGACATTATAAAGAATCTTATACAAGAGATGGTAGATCAGGGTGTGGTAAAACTTAGTACCAATCTTTATGCTTATCATGTGGTGCTAGTTATTAAGAAAGATGAGAGCTGGAGGCTATGTATTGATTATAAGAAGCTTAACCAGTTGACAATTAAGGATAGGTTTCTAATTCCTATTATAGAAGATCTTTTAGATGAGATAAGATGAGCTATTGTATTTTTTAAGATTGATCTTAGAGATGGATACCATCAGTTGAGAATGTATGATAAGGATGCTTATAAGAAAGACTGTATTTAAAACTCATAAAGGGCACTATGAGTTTCTGATAATGCCTTTTAAGTTAACCAATTCCCCTTTTTCCTTCCCAAATCTCATAAACTCACAATTTAAACCATTTCTAAGGAAAACAATTCTGGTTTTCTTTGATAACATCTTTATCTATAGCAAGTCTATGACTTATCACATTGAGCATGTCAAAGAAATATTTGATATGATATTGAAGCTTCAATTATATGCTAAACTGTCTAAATGTGCATTTAGGGTGCCTAAGGTAGAGTATCTAGGCCATTTTATTAGTGCAGAAGGTGTATCTACTAATCTTAAAAAGATCATTTAGTATCTAATTGGCATATGCCTAATAATATTAAATAATTGAGAAGTTTCTTAGGCCGTGTTGGCTACTACATAAGGTTTATCAAGGGATTTAGTTCAAAATGTAGAGCCCTGTATGATCTAATTAAAAAGGACAACTTTGGTTAGAATGAAGAATGTACTACAACTTTTGAAATGCTAAAACAATCTTTGATCTTTACTCTTGTCTTGGCCATGCCTGATTACTCAAAATTATTTATAGTTGGGATTGATCCAAGGGGAAAAGGTATTGGGGATGTTCTGATGTAGCAGGGACACCCTATGGCTTATATTAGTAAATTATTAGCTCCCAAACATCAAGCAATGTCTGCATATGACTGGGAATTACTTGCTCTTATTTTTGTTGTCTCTAAGTGGTCACATTATGTATTAAATAATTCCTTAATTATTAGAACTTATCAAAAAGCATTAAAGCATTTGTATGAATAACATATCCACACTGATTTTTAAATTGTTGGCATTTCTAAGCTCATGACTTTTGATTTCTCTATTGAATACAACAAGGGTGTGGATAACAAGGTTTCAGATGCCTTGTATAGAATGCCTACATCTAAATTATTGGCTATCTCCCTCAATATTAATGACCCTTTATATGACAAAATTGAGTATTCTTGGTCTACTGGTGTGTCCTTGCAACTATTGATTACTAAATTATAGAATCAGCCTTTTAAGTTCTTCACCTAGTGTCATGGTCAACTCAGATGAAAGGGAAGATTAGTGGTTAGAGCAGATCAAGAGTTGAGGAAAACTATCATTGAGTTGTGGCATTCTTCTAGCAAAGGAGGATATTCTGGCATGGACACTATTATTAAGAGGTTACAAGTTTTTTCTACTAGAAGTCACTTGCTAAGGATGTTAAAGCCTTTATCAATAAATGTGATGTCCGTTAGAGAAATAAGTATGATGTTGTTTCATATCATTGTCTTTTACAACCACTACCTATTCCTGAGAGTGTATGGACTCTTATATGCTTAGATTCCATTGAAGGATTACCTAAAGTTTAGGGAAAAGAGGTCATTTTGGTGATGGTGGATAGGTTGAAAGTATGGTCACTTCATGAGTTCATAGCACCCATACACTGAACAATCAGTAGCTCAAAGTTTCTTGAACAATGTATTTAAGCTCTATGGCATGCCTGCTACTATAACCAGTGATAGGGATCCAATATTTCTCAATACTATCTGATAGGAGTCGTTCACATTACAAGGAGTTTAGTTGCAAAGAATTATAACTTACCATCCTCAAACTTATGGATAAACTTAAATGTTAAATAAGATCTTAGAATCTTACTTGAGGTGTTTTTGCTTTGATAATCCTAAAGATTGGCCTCACTATCTACCCCTAGACGAATGGTGGTACAATACCACATATCATAATTCTATTAAATACTCTTTATATGAGGTATTTTATGGTCAAATGTCTCTTATTCATTTTCCTTATTTGGTTGAAGAGTCATCAGTTGAGATGGTTGATAGGTCTTTGGCTATAAGAGAGGCTATTATATACCTTTTGAAATTCCATATATAGAGGGCATAGAGAGTGAAATCCTTAGCTAATAAGCACAAAGTTTGAGAGAAGTTTAAGGTTAGAGATTGGGTATACTTAAAATGACAACCATATAGACAAGTTTCTATTGCTGTGAGATCTTACAATAAATTAGCTGCGTGAATATTATGGCCCTTACCCTATTGGTACTAAGGTAGGGGTGGTATCCTATATGTTGTTGTTTATAGATGATGCCTTAATTCATCATACCTTTCATGTATCTCAGTTAAAAAGGTGTCATAAGGTTCCTCCAGTCATCAATCATCCACCTGTCTTAAATCTCTTTAGTCCTTATTTCCCATTGCCTGAAGTTATGCTGAAAGAAGAATGGTGAAGCGAGGTAACAAGTTTGTTGCTTAGGTGCTTATCAAGTGGACTAACATTGATGTTCACCAGGCCACTTGGGAATTCCATACCGATGTCCAACATAGGTTTCCCTCATTCCATCCTAGAGGACAAGTCTGCTCTCATAGAAAGGGTATTGATGCAAGATGTAAGTTGTTAATTGGAAGTGCAAGTTATTATTAATTAGATAGAATTTAGTTGTACAGTGGAAAGGTTACAAAAATAGTTAAATTCCATCTGTTAGTTAATTCAGTTACAAAATTAGTGGTAGTTAGCTAAGAAAAGATACAACTACTATAAATACCAACTTGTAATACTACATTTCCATTCATTCATGATAATAGCATTTTACTTATTCTCTTAATTCTCTCTATCTTGGCTATCTTCTCAGATTAGATCCCTGAACAACTACTCTGTTCCTCGAGTTCAATTCCTAGAATTGGTTAATTTCGTGTTTAGTGTATCAAAAAGTTAACTATTATTAACTTTGAAAATCAATTAATTGTAGCAATTTCTTTGTTGTTAATCAATCTTTGCAAGAGGCAAATCTCAATCTTTCTTGTATAGTTCAATGTCATAATTGTGCAAGACTTGATTTTAATATTATGAGGTGTTCAGTTTTTTCTTTTACGTATTTAGCCTATTACTTTTCTTTGATACTATAACATTTTTTTGGTTTAATTTGTAATTTTATAAATAATTTTAACTTAGTCCACAATGAATGGACCAACCCATTCAATAAAATACAACATCAACAACACACATATAAACGTACCAGCCTAACTACTTTGACCTGATCTGTCTAAAAAAATAATAAAAAGGAGAGTAGGGTTTCTAAAATGAGCTAAGTGCAGATCCACTCTAAGAACTCTCTCACTGCCTCCACCGCTATCACCATGTTTGGTTTTGTGAATAAAACTTTTGAGCTGCTTCTCCTATGGGTGGTAAACACTAAACCTTGGATGGATGAGCTCAGATTCTTGTCCATCTTACAAGAGTAAGTCTTTTCCTTTTCTAACTTAACCTTAAATCCTACTTTAGTACTTGCAATTAATGCTCTTTCAACCATTTCAGTTGTGTTCCTTGGGGGAAGGAAGTACTCTATGATATTTGGTGCTAAACATTTGGGTCTTGTCCAGTGAGAGTTGATTTTGCATCCAGGTATCCTTCTTCTGCTACTGAGTTTAACATTTTGACCTGACTTTACCACCAACTGTATCCTTTTGGATTTGTAGTTATGGAAGGGATGGAGATTGAGAGTTACTTAGACCCACGGGTAATTGGATGTAACTAATTTCTTCAGCCACATGCATTAAAGTTCTGACCAAGTGACCCCCAAATCTACTGAGAAAGATATTTTGTTGGCTGGTGTAAATAGGCTAGATATGCTCTTCTTATTTTTGTATAGGTGTTCTACTTGTAAATTAGTAGAATGAACACCCATTTTCATTAGCCTTACCTATATTCTTGACTACTGCAATCCTTATGTATAGATGTTATTGTTTATCACTGTTTAGGATCTTTTTAGCTGTAGTTGGTAGTTGACTAAAACCTGTGAATTTGAACTGCTGCTCTAATACAATATTAGCCAAATGATTTGCTAATTGATTGCCCTCTCTGTAAATATGTTGTATCTGCACCTGTTTTGTTGCTAGTATATGTATGATCTTATCTGTTATTTTCCATGGCATTCCCACTTCTTTATCAACAATTTTGCATGAGTAATTAGTCAGGTTCAATGATTACCTTACTCTACTGTGTGCTATTGTTGTGTCTTGCTGCTTGTAGAATGGCCTCTGCCTCTGCCTTCATAGAATTTGTGTCCTCTATAGCTACTCCTTCTGCATATAACAGATTTCCATTTGTGTCTCTTAAACAAAATGCCCATGAACTTATTCTTGGATTTCTTTTTTGATACTCCATCAGTATTATATTTTACCCAATCCTATGATGGTACCTCCCATAGAACTGGTATAGCTAAAATTTTAGGCTTCAATTGATTGCACTGTTTTAAGATATAAGGTCGGTCATAAAGAAACTCCAATGTTAGCTTTCTAACTTTAAGCAACATTCTTATATGCCTAGTCACATTATAAATCAACCTCTATACTGCAATTCCTTTGCCATTATGCTTCAGAGAATTTCTTCTCCTCCACAACTCCCACATTATGATTCCTGGAATTGCTCTATAGTATGCTTTTTCCCTTGCCTTGAGTGTAGCTTCCCACCAATAAAAAATAGTATTTCTTAGGCTCATCCCTTTTATGTGTATACCTGCAAAACAAGGAAAATAAGACCAAGTCCTATTAGCTATTTGGTATCTCAACAACACATGAGACATCGTCTCTTGTGTTGGGTTTGGGCAACACCAACATCTTGATGGTACCTCTACTCCCCATCTTCTGATATTATCATCTACTATAATTTTACCTCTCCACATCCTCCACATGAAAAAACATATTTTGAATGGTAAACCCTTTATCCACAGCTGCTTATAAAAATCAATGCTGTTTTCCTTATGCCTCACATACTGCCAAGCTGATTTCACAGTAAAATTTCCCCTTGTATCTATTCTTCATATTGTTGTATCATCTTGTCCTGGTGGTTGAGGTGGTTTTACCTTTTGCTTAGTATGATCCACAATATCCTCTGTGAATAACTCTGCTAATACATCCTCATTTCACTAACCATTCACTACCAAATCTTTTAATTGCTTGTACCTATCATCCCATTCTTTACTGTCTTTCATTACAGAGTACAAATCCCCTATACCACTCCAATTATCATACCATATATAAACATCCCCTCTTCTGAGCCTCCAATTTATGAGATGATAAGTAAGATACCTCACTTGTAATATCTTCTTCCATCCTTGGGAACCTCTTCCTGTTTTCCAATCAATTTTCTTTGGATGATATTTCTTGCAATATTTGTTCATCATATAATCACTCCAAATAGTTTTCATGGTCCTTAAATTCCACCATAATTTACAAAACAAAGTTATGGACACATCTTGCAATTGCCTAAAACCCAGGCCCCCTTCTTCTACTGGCAAGGATAATTTAGGCCTAAATACTCAATGTTTGCCTTAACCTCCCACTGTACTACTCCAAAAGAACTTTGCAAAGCTTTTTTGAATTATTTCTAGTACATTCTTAGGTGGATTCATTACTTATAAACAATGTGTGGGTATACTCTGCAGCAGACGATTGATTAAAATAGCCCTTCCCCCAAAAGATAAAAGTTTACCTTTCCAAGCCTGCAATTTGTTCCAAGCCTGCAATATGACATCCTAAGTAATTGAATGGAAATTCTTGCCTCAATATTCCTATAGCAACCTTTGCCATAACTATACTTCATTAGAAACCCTTTCATGCAAATACAAAAAAACTTTTTTACTTGTTGATCTTCTGACTTGAGACCCTCTCATACCTGTACAATGTTGATGTTACTAATTGAAATGTGTGTAAGTCATCTTTACACATAATAATCATATCATCTGCAAAAGCAAGATGATTAATTTTTGGATTCCCTCTAGGCATTCCAAATAACTTGAATTCTTTCTTCCTCATCAATTCCTTCATACTTCTAGATAACACTTCAGCTGCAATGATAAATAGAGTAGGTGACAAAGGATCCCCTTTTTTAAGACCCCTTGAGGACTTAAAAAATCCTTTAGGTTGTCCATTCATCAATATAGAATACCAATTATTAGATAATAACCTGAAGATCATGTCAATGATTTATTCACAAAAATCTATTCTTATTAGCAATCATAGGCCTTCATCATATCCAACTTTATTACCATATTAAGGATTTTACCTCTCTTTATGATTTTAGATACTATCTCTTGAAGCACTAAGATATTCTCACCAATGCTTCTCCCTTAAACAAAACCTGCCTATTTATTAGATACAATATGTGGTATTATCCTTTTTAACCTCTCATGTATGATTCTTGAAAAAATCTTATTCACAAAGTTGCTAAGAGATATAGGTCTTAAATCTGAGAAAATATTTACCACAAACTTTTTTGGTAACAATACCAAATTAATATAAGTGATAAATCTAGGAAGTTCATACCCATAGAAAAAAGCAATTACCATGTGATGAAGATCATTTGATAGTGTGTGCCAAGCATCCTGAAAAAAAGCACCTGTCATACCATCAGGACCAGCTTCACTGTCTCTATTTAGACCCATGACTACCAATTTTAATTCCTCAATAGTTGGTATGATCTTTAGTTTCACATTGTGTTCTTCTATTACTACCTTTGGTAACCCATTCAACATAGTGAAATCATCAGCATCTTCCTATTTTTTAAATTGGCTTTGATAAAAACTGGTTGCAGCCTCAGCAACGTCATCTTGATTATCCAATCAGTCTCCTTCATCATTATGAATTCTCTAGATCTTGAATCTTGACATTTTTTCTATTACCACAGTATGAAAAAATCTTGCGTTTCTTTCTCTATCTTTAAACCAATCAAAGCCAGCCTTCTGCTTCCAGAATTTCTCTTCCCTTTTAAGTTGTAAAGTTAATTCAGCTTGTGCTTTAAACAAATTAGCTCTATTTACCCCTGTAGGAACTTCTTTAAATTGCTTTTCTCTCACTCTAATTACCTCTTCAAGAGTATCTATCACTTGAAATATATTTCCAAAAGTTTACTTACTCCACTGTGTCAAAGATGCTTTAGTCTTCTTCAACTTTTGATGAAATATACTAAAAGGATTCCCTACTATATCCATATTCCAATTTTCCTGATAACCTCCAAGCAAGATTTATTATCCAACCAAAAGTTTAGAGACATAAATGGCTTTACCACCTGCTTCTGTATTGTGCTGCATTGCAATAATATACGTGCATGATCTGAACCACTTCTAACCAAATTCTCCACCTCAGTAATTGGAAATAATCCTGGCCATTTGTCATTGACAAGGATTGACAAGGATTCTATCCAATCTTTTAAAAATATAGTAACCATCTATTCTGCCATTTCACCAAGTGAATTTGCCACCCTTAAACCCTGTTTTCTCTAAATTACAAATGTTTATACACTAATTGAAATCTTCTGTTTCCCCAAAAGTGACTGGAAGACCACCTAGTTTCTCCTCATCTCTTCTTCTAACATTAAAGTCACCTCCCACCAACCAAGGATCAGGCATAGTATTTGCCATTTCTTTAAAAGCTTTCCATAATATTAACCTATCAGTTTGATTACACTTAGCATACACTAAAGTCACCATCATTGTTACACAAGCTTGCTGATTCTCCACTTTAATAGTAATTTACTGCTCTTCATAAAAACTACACTGTAGGCCAAATTTGAGTCTATGAATGCCCAAATTTTTCTTGAAGTGTTTGCTATTGCATACTGCATCCTACATCCTAAGTCTCATTTTATAATCTTCTATATTATGACTCTCCTGAAATGGTTCCATGAGATCAATGAAACTAAAATAATATCTCCTGTGCATAGTTATTAGTCTTGTAAATGTTTTCTGTGTGTTCACAGATCTAATGTTCCAAATTAATTCCTTTATTTGGACACAGATTTAGAAACGTTGCTTCTTGTCCTTATTGAATTTACCACTACTGTTGTATTTGTGCTCCTTTCTTTTTTCTTATTTTTTCCTTGTTTAGCTTTAATAGAATCCACCTTCTTTGGTGATAAATCTCTCCCAATTGTTGCATTTTCAATATTATCATCTAAGTCTTCATCATTCATATCTTCCTGCTTTTTATTCACATTATCCATCATGGTTCCTGCTTCAATTGCCAAAGGGATGATATTCTTTAATATTATTTGTTGATTTTTCTCTTCTTCTTTTTGTATTATCATAAGCTGCCTTGTCTAATTCTATTGCTCAACTAGCTCTTGACTAACTTTCTTAGTCTGGTCCTTGTACCATTCTTTGTTGTGATCAACTTCTTCTTTTACTTGATGCTTTTGCTCTTCATCTTCTATATGTTCTTTGGTACTACTATCCTTCTAATTTTGATTAGTGGTAGCTTCTCCATTTGGAACTTGTTCTGCTACTGAATCATTTGTATCATTTACAAAACTCCTACTGACCCAGTCCTTTGTACTTTCCTATAATGGTGTTTTACTAATTATTTGTTGCCCCTCTACTTCTCCATGTTCTAAGGCATCAAATGCATTTGAAGTCTGGATTGCAGCATCTTTTTGAATATCTCCAATAATGTGCCCAAATTTATCCTTCTTATATTTATTCTTTCTCATTTTCCACAGATGACTATTATCCTCTACTACGTCTGCTCCTTCCTTCTCTCCCCTTATATTGACCTCTTTCTCCTCGAAGATTTTCTACCTCTTATTTTTGTTCCTACTCAAACAACTCTGGATTTATATTCCAACATGAATCCTCATCATGTCTCTATAGATAACATTCCTTGCAGTATTTTGGCTTGTGATCATACTGAATACATATCAATTTTGATTTTACTTCCCCTGTGACATCATTTTCCTTATTAATCTTTACCCTATGGGGTAATTTAGTGTAATACCCTGTATGTTTCCAAGCTAGGAAATGAATTAGTTCTCCTACGTATGAAACCTCATATCCTATGATTCATTTTTGAGTACATGATTTACAATGAGTATCCTAGCGATAAAATAACTTATGATGTGTTAAGCATGCTCATGTGAGTCACTCAGAGTAAGGCAAGCTAATAGTCCATCAAGTTTTAGTGTGTGATTCTTCAAGAGTAACCCTTGAATGAGGATAACTTATTTATATGTGACATTTTGGCAGATTTAGACCCACCAAATTGTATAGAATCGAATTATCTTTCCAACGATTCCAATTTTATAAAAATCCGACACCCGAGCAAGAAGTTATAGCCCTGCAAAGTAGGAGTGCGATGCATAAATAATCGCACATGGCTACTGGAACAAGTGTGAGACAGGCTGTGCGGTGCACACCCTCAAGTGTTCTATAGCATGCACACCTTAGCTTATATGATAGGATGTGCGGCGCATACCTTAGCATGTGCGATGAGGTGTGCGACACACACTTATGATTTCAGCCACAAAAAACACTTAGTTTTTGAGTTATTTTGAGGATAATTAAGTCTTTTAACATTCCTTACACGTCCCAATACTTAACCTCACGAAATTTATAGCTTCTAATCATATTACAACCCTATTAACATCTTAAGTTCATTATCCAAGAGCCCAAGAAGGAGAAAAACTACTAGGGTTGCATAATCAAGCTTGAAGGTCCAATCTTTTAACAATTTCATGACCATTAAGGTATGCATAGTTTTCATCCACGGATCCCTTTCGTTCGTGGAGTTCAAGAATCAATCTTTGATAACAAAATCATGAATGTTTTGTGGTGATATGGTTGTATTGATGTTATTGTTTGTGGTTTGTGTTATAGAGTGGGAATTTGATGAACTTCCAGGAAGATTGTGATCATATAGTTGGAACCCATGTATTTGGGTGGATTAAAGTGGTGTAAGTTTGTGAATACACCTATGCCTTAAAGAGTGTATGCAAGGTGTTTGATAAAATTCTTCGTATATGATAAACCAAGTTTTCATGAGTCAATAGTATTTGAATGACAAGCCAATGTTAACCGTTATAATTTGATATGAATTCCATTCTCTATGCTTTATAATTTTACATGAATTCCATATTGTTGTTATGTTTCATGGTTGTGGTATGGAACGAGAATGATATTGAAGCTACGCAAGTAATTACATGTCGTATGAATTCCCCTTTCCATGTATAAGGTGCTAAGAACCATGATTAGTATGAAATCGCTTACTTATGATATTATGAATTATGGACTCTAATTTTGTGAACAAGTCATATCGTGTGTGTCAGTTTCCCTCTATCAAGTCCTAGGGGTATTTGTACCCGAAAATATAGATGGGTACCTAGAGCCGTGTCATGTTTTCACAATACTCTTAGTCAATCCATGATCTATAGAAATCAGTCAGTCATGTGACTCAGGAAAACTCAGTAATCTTAGTAGATTAGTATTCTCAATAATCTCAGTAACCTCAGTAATCACAGTAAATCTCAGTAACTTCAGTACTCTTAATCAGTCCTCAGAACTCATTATATTCCGTCCATCATTGGAATCCAGTAAACTCAGTTTTAGCTCTGCTAAATAATACCACTATTATAAGTTCAGTTAATCAGTATTAGTTCAACAAATCAGTTCAGTTAAGTTATTTAGTTCAGCTTTATTATCTTTTAGATGGAAGTAGGATTCAACAACGAGCAAACCTAGGGATGGGGGCTCACCTGCTAGAATAGGATTGAGATCCCTAGAAGCAATCCCTAAGCTCTAGAACTATATTTCCAGTGTAGGTATGAGATGTCACCCATTAGATAGGACTGACATACTCAGGGGTCACCTGTTAGCACATTTATATATATAGGATTCATCCCAGGAGTCACCCGCTAGATTAGGACTGACTCCACAGTAGATGTCTTTACTGGTGGCGTGGTACTGACACCCTTCCAGTCAGGGCAGAGATTGGACCCCAGTCAACTTAGCTTGGGGCATGTCAGTTAGATGAACACATCCCACAATTTCAGTTATAGAATCAGGGCTTTCAGCCACAGTTAACTCAGCTTAATAGTACAGATTCAGTACTGTTAGATACAGTCAATGCTTATCGTTGTAAATAGACTTCAAGATCACCCATTAGCTAGGACTGATATAAACTATGATTAATCAGTATCAAAATCATTAGATTTAAAGATCATACACTAGATAGGACTGATATCAGACTAATACAAATTATCCTTATTATCAGTAGACTCATGATCAACCGCTAGATAGGACTGATCTCAGTTTTAGTTACTCCAAGTAGAACCAAACTCAGATAGTTCCATTAGAACTTAGACTGTCAGATACAGTCGCTGAGTATTGGTTATATTGATTAGTCCGGTCATTACAGTTATATTACCTATATCAGTTGTCATAGCTCACGTTACTAGTATTCAGTTTCAGCACTGTTAGACACAGTCATTCAAACTAGTTCTTCATAATTTGAACTGTCAGAATTAGTCAATAATCTATTCAGTACCTCAGTAATAGTAAAGTCATGTCATCAATATTCAGACTCTGTAGTCAGCATCATCACAAGTTCAGTTATAGTTATTTATGCATGTATGTATTCTTACATTCATATTAGTTAGCATTGTTCATGCATATAACCCTTTGCATTTAGCCTACCTCACTCGTATACTCAGTATATTCAGACGTACTGATGTATTTTCTCTATGGTGCTTTCTCTTATTTTATGCCATAGGTTCAGAGGCACGAGCTCCAGATCAGCAGTAGTATTCCAGTGTTCAGAGTTTGCAGTGAGTCCTTATTCGAGGACGTTATGATTATTGCTACATTTACTATTATATTTCTAGATGGAGTTAGTTGGAGACATATTCCTTCAACTCCTTATTCAGTTCAGTTAGGGGCTTTCAGACTAGATGTCAGATCAGATATTCAGATCTCATTATTTCTAGTATTTATGACTTGTTTTGGTATTGTTATACCTTTTCAAACATTTTGTTATTAGACGTCTATTTAGTTCAAACCTTATGGCCTTTCATATTCATGTTTCCATATTTTATGATATATTATGCAGTATACAGGTACAGATATTAGTCATGGGTTAGCTTGTGGTCCTTTGGGGTCATGAGCACCGTGTAGCATTTTGGTTAAGAAAATTGGGGTGTTATATTTAGTTACCAAGTCCATCTCAATATTTACTCGTGCACAACTCGGTCTTGTATTATTTTTGGTAGCCATATGAAGTGATAAAGGTTTACCTACTGCTGAAGCTATTGAAAAAATAGCCTCCTTTTTAAAGAAATTCAAAGGTAAATCAGGTAAAGAGATCCAAGCAACAACAATCATAGTTTCAATATCAGGCTCAAACCACAGATCCCATTTAATTGTTCTCATCCGCCATAATCTGCCATTAGCCTTGATATAGTATACAACGGTTGATAACAACTTAACGTAATATTCCAGTTAATTCAATCTTATCAATATGTGCCTCTCATCCAGTACACCAATCATGCAATCTCCCTTGATCCCACACTGATTTGGAATCATTTTTCTTAATTCATTAACAGCTGGTTTACCATATGAGAATTTACCTACAATTTCATATTGTAAATTCTCTTGAATTATCATGCTTTGTACTTCTAAAGCCTTCTATGTTATGCTTGGTTCCCCATGCATCATTACCACCGGCTTAGGAGTAATCATAACATTCTCATGCACGTGGACTTTAGGTTTTAATAGATTAGCATATTTAGGAACATTTTCTTTGTGATTAATTTCACCTTCTGTAATCTGTGTCATAGATCACTCCGGTGGGTTTCTCCCACCGAAAGTAGCAGCCATATCAATCGAAAAATACTCAAGATTTAGTGAAGTTGCATGCGCCGCCGCCTTTAGGTTTTCTTAGCCAACTAAAAACTCAAAATCCATCTATTGAAAGAATTGATATTATAGCATAAAGCATGTTCAATGTTTTATATCATTAAATTTTGAGTAAAATTGGTGTAGTAGGTAAGTATTTCTAGCATGTTTAGAGGTTCAATTGTTACCTTGATCTTGATTAATATATGAAATTGATATGCTACAATGTGTAGTTAATTTATAGATGGCTGATATTTAGTTCTAATGAATTATAAGATATGGATTTAACAGCAAAAATATGTTGGATACATATTTAAACATTATAAAAATAAAAGTTTAAAAAGAATTATGCCATTCACCATTCAGTTTAACGTCACTATAGGGCCATAATATCATGATTACCATATTCTTTTAAGGTAGTAAAAATAACATAAATCCTAACCTAATTAGAATAATTTAGACTCTCTCCTATTTCCTTAATTACTTTACTCTCTCTCCCGACTCATACACATAACAAGGCCGACATATACATAGAAACCTTTGTATATGACAAGGTCAACATATACATAACAAGACCGATTCATATGTATAACAAGTATGACAAGGCCGATATATACATAACAAGGGCGACATATACATAACAAAGCTGATTCATATACATAATAGGGCCGACATATACATAAAAAGCTATGTATATGTATTTTATAGAAAAATGGAATTTTTGTAATATGTTTGGAGAGATGAGATTTTTTTGTAATAAGTGAAACTTAAGTTGGGGATTTGTGTAATTTTTAGTATAAGGTAACTAGGGGGATATATGACCCGTGTTAGTATGAGCCCAATGTGAAAAACCTTTTTAGGTTAATTATTGTGATTTATAATACTTTTTATACAATTTTAAAACAATATATGTTACACGCTCTGTCTCAATTTAAGTGTTATTGATACAATTTTAAAAGTTAACTAAATTTTTTACATATTTTTTAAATATTTTAAATTATTAATTACTGTAATTTATAGCAGTTTTTCTTTTGTCCCAATTTATGTGACAGTAATAAAATTTAGAGTGTCAACTAAATTTTTTTACATCTTCTTAATTATTTAAAGTTGTTAATTATTATAATTTATAATAATTTTAGATAATTCTCAAATATATAACAGATTAAAAAGAAAAGTAAAATGAACAAAATATAAAAGAAAATATCTAAGCAGGCAACACAAACAAACATGACGATCTGCAGCCTACTTGTTATCCTTCTTTATAAGTGAGGTAATAAATCACAAATATCAATTTAAGTGGTACAATGCTTAGATGACCATAATAATTAATCAAGGGTGATATAGTAAAATCACGATTGAATCAGCGAAACAAACATATTTTAAATGACTTACAACAACTAATTTGAGGTGATATAGATAAATTACAATAAAAATTTTTGTGAAAAAAAATTAAGTGAGCCTCATATAAGACGTCAAGTTAATTTAAAGCATCAAGAGTTAATTTATCATTTTACTTTTTTTATTAAATATTATTAATTTTTTAATAGTTAGATGACTTATAATAATTAATTAGGGGTGATATTTAGTAAAAATTAATATTAAAAAGTTACCATAAAAATATTTATAAAAAAAATTAAGTGGCCTCATATAAGACTCAAGTTAATTTAAAATATCAAGAATTAATTTATCATTTTATGTCTATTTTACCTTTTTAATTAATTATTATTAATTTTTAATACTTCAATGACTTCTAATAATTAATTAGGGTGATATTTGGTAAAATTACGGTTGAGGCAACTGAAGAAGATATGTGATAAATATGTATTTTTTAATTAATATTATAAAAATTTTATTAGCAGTAATCATAAGGGTTCCTAATTGTTTGAGTTACTGTTTACTTGGTTTGAACCACAATACAAACTTTTAAAAATTTATTTTATTAAACTGAGCAGCTAATATTCAAGACCCAAATTAGTTATTGATAAACATGATTATGCGAGGAGAGATCATGTAACGCCCCAATTTTCTGAACTGAAATGCTACACGGTGCTCACGACCCCAAAGGACCACAAGCTAACCCATGACTGATATCTGTACCTATATACTGCATAATATAACATAAAGATGCGGAAAAATATATATTGAAAGGCCATAAGGTTCGAATCCAAAATAAGAACAATGTCTAAAGACGGTATAATAACACCAAAATAAATTTAAAGTAACTGTCTGACATGCTATTGTCTGGAAAGCCTCTAACTGTCTGAATAAGGAGTTGATGGGACATGTCCCCAACTAACTCCATCTAGCAACTAAACTAAAATAGCAAATATTTTCAAATGAGAAGGACTCACTGCAACCTCTAAACATTGGAATGCTACTGCTAATCTAGAGCTTGTGCCTTTGAACCTATGGTGTAACATAAGAGAAAGCACCATAGTGCAAATGCGTCAGTAAGTCTTAATGTACTGAGTATATGAGTGAGGTAAACTAAATGCAAAGGGTTATACGCATGAACAATATTGATTGATATAAACATGAGAATACATACATACGTAATTATAACTGAACTCGTGGAGATACTGACTACCAAGCTTGAATACTGACAACCTGAGTTTACTGGTACTGAGATACCGAATGACTGAGTTTACTGATACCGATATGTGAATCACTAATAAGTGAGGAATTGATACTGAAGGACAGAAACTATATTACTGATACATAAATTACTATTTCTGATAGTTCTGATTATAAAGAACTGGCCTGGTTGACTGCATCTGGCAGTCTAATTATAAAGAATAAATCTGATTGACTATATCTGACAACCGTGAAAATAAAAAGCTGATATGTTTGACTGTATCTGACATTCATGAATGCAAATAATAATAATATGAGTTCTGATAAATAATATAACTGATAGCATGCGTGATTGTATCTGGCAGTCCTGAATATGATGGAACTAGCTGAGTTCAGTATTGAGGGGTGACTGTAGCTGACAACCCTGAATTTGAAGAACTATCTGAGTTCTTTTACTGATACTGAGAATGAGACAGAAACTAAGACTGTGGGAGGTAATCATCTAACCGACATGCCCCAAAACTGAACTGGTGGGGTCCAATCTTTGCCCTAATTGGAAGGGCGTCAATACTATGCCACGGGTAGAGACAATATGTGAGTAACCCTATTCTATTTTTAAGAGCTCATTCCGTCTGCCCTACTATCAGGTAAACTCAAAGGAGATGCATTATCCCTATGGGTAGGGACATCTCAACCTACACTGGCTACGTAATTCTAGAATGGAAAGATTGTTTTTAGGAATCACACCCTCTAACTGTAGCAGGTGAGTCCCCATCCTTAGGTTCGCTTGGTGCTGAATCCTACTCCCAACTAAATAGACACTGAACTAATTAACTGAACTAAACTAATGCTAGTGGGATTGTTTAGCGGAGATAAACTGAGTTTATTGGATTTCAAAGACTGACGGAATGTACTAAGTTCTGAGGGCTGATTGAGAGTACTGAAGTTACTGAGCGTACTAGAATTACTAAAGTTTCCGATATCACTGAGTACTAAGATCGCTGAGATTTATTGAACTATTGAGACTTACTGAGGTTTCTGAGTTACTAAACTTTCCTGAGTCACATGACTGACTGAGTTCTATGGAACATGGATTAGCTGCGAGTATTGCAAAACATGACATGGCTCTAGGCACAAAGCTATATTTTTTTGGTACTAATACCCCCAAGACTCGATGGAAGTAAACTGACAAACATGACTTTCTTGAATGCCTGACCAACATCAACAATCCATAATATCATAACTTAGGGAATTTCATGAAGTATATGGTTATCATACATCTTTTACATAAGTAGGATCTTTGCAAGTAAGTATGGCATAATCTCATAAGACTAGTTTATGAACAATCCAACAATATTTAGAAGCCACAATATCAACATGAAAGTCACTGGAACATAGGGGCATATCATGAATCCTTCACTTAGTCACAATTTAGCTATATTGCATGATTTCTAGTTCCTTAGGCATTTTATCAAACACCTTGCATGCACTTTTTTAAGGCATAGGTATATTTATCAATTCGACCATCTTAATCCATCCAAAATTTATGGGTTTCAACTAACCTATTTACATGCTTCATGAAAACACATCAAGATACAAACTTGATCCAAACAATAATCATCAACATGAATATAGTCATAATACGATAAGGAAATCACAATTTATAATTTAAAACATGATTCTTGAGCTCTATGGATGAACACTACGCATACCTTAGATTAAGAATTCATGAAGATTGACAGTGAAATTTCCTTGAAATACTCTTCTATGAAAACCCTAGGGCTTGTTCTTGAGAGTTTTGATCTTGAGAGGAAACCCTAATCTTGTGGTTGAGAGTGTATGATAGTGCTTTTTGAGATGTTTAACTAAAGAGAATGGATGATCATATACTTCTTGAGGGTTATAAGTCGTGGGAAGTGAAGTAAAAAGACTAAAATACTTACTATAATGTCCCTCAATTGCTGGAAAAAATAGTTGACGACATTCGTGACAAGCCGTCAAGTTGATGACAGGCCATCACTAGTTATCATCACAAAAAGGTAAAATTTTGAGTTTCTGGTTAAGGTTGATGACATTGGTAATAGGTCATCATGAGCATGACGGCTTGTCACAAAATGTTGTCACTAGGGTCAGAAATTTGCCCAGGTTTGATGACATTGGTGATAGGCTGTCACAGGCATGATATCTAGTCACAATTGTCGTCACCAGTTTCGCAGCCAGACATGCTAGAGTAAAATGGGCATAACTCTTTGCTTCGATATCAGATTTAGGCTAAATTGGTATCGTTGGAAAGATAATTCAAAGTGATTTCATTTAATTATAGTAAGCCACCCATTTCATGGTATAAAATGAGTTATGGTCAATTAAAATTGATCCAAGTTTTGATGCTCACTAAAACTTGAATGATAGGAAAGCTTTCAAGTTGTCCTTGAGTTAGGGGACCTATATGATCTAAATTTATGCTCAAATAGATTCCCACACTACATAATTGATTAACACACTAAATTTATATAGGATTTGAGGATTTTGAAATGTTTACGCATAGGAATGACGGATTTTCATCCTAGTCCAAAATGTGGGGTATTACTATATCTCCCCCTTAATAACATTCATCCTCAAATGAGACTAGATGAGATGAGAGAAAAGACAACTAACACAGATATAGAGTGTGAATGACTGATCATGATTTCATAGTTGACATGATTGATAATCTGAACATATCATACTGAACATGCATATTTGATGCATGCATAATTGATTCATAAGCACATAAGGGAGAGTACTGATAAGCTGATCACGCATATCTGATGCGTGAATATATGACTGAAATGGCTCATGAACATGCAATGAATATGCAATGGTAAAGATACCAAGTGTAAACTAGGAACTGAGCATGGAACTGAACACCAAGTTTGTACTGAATACTTAACATGAAGCTGAATAAGCTTAAAGAGGACTGTTACCTTCAACAGAAATGCTAATGAAACCTGAAATCATTTACTAAACATGCATGAGCGAAAACATGAGAACATAACTGAATTTGGAACGTGATATATGAACTAAACTGAGACATTCAGTACATGGCCTATGACTGAGATTGGATATAGAGGACCACTTATAAGTATCCCTACTCCAGACTGGATTTATTATGTGAAGAGAGAATGGGATGCTTACATTATAAAAGCTTGGGGGATTATCGCATATCTCTCCCTTGGGACACTAGATCCTTCGAAGAAAGCTGACTTGGCTTAGATACTGAGGGAAAACTGAGGTAATGCTTAAGGCACCTAGGAACTGAGTTGCGAATGAATATCTAGAATTCGTGACTGAGACATGATACATGAACTAAACTGAGCTTGCATATACTAGTAAACTCTATCTTAGAGATGGTTACATCCTTGATATGTCTGTTAGTATGGTTGGATGGGAAGATAGGAGAACAATCCCTACTAAATTGACTGCACATCTGCTAAACTGAGTTTACTGACTAATTTATGCTAATAACTGAACACTGGGCATGTAAGACTAAAATGAACTTATTCGGAATAACTGAACTGGGACTATATAATATTATACATAAGAGGTAAGGATTAATTGAGTACCACGATGTGACTGAGCATGGATTTATGGAGACTGTATTACTTGAAAATAAAGTGCCACACGTGTAATATGATTCTGAAAGATTTGGTAAACTGAGGTACTAACAAAGAAGAGAGAAATTGATAGTTGCAAACTATGGCATAGCAAATCTAAGACTGAATTGAGTTTTAGGATCTAATTACTGAATTAGGACAAATTGCAGGGTTCAGTTAACTGAATTTCTAAAATTGATGTTTTGATTGACAATCAGGTACTTAGTTTTGAGACTGAATAAAATACTAATTACTGAGTGCTAAATACTAGAAATGGAATGTTAACATCATGAATTTATCACAAGCTCTAAATTGAGAATTTTTGGGACATGTTCTGAATTTATATAATCGTTAGGACCGTAGAATAGATAGCAAGAACTAAGCGTATTGTAAAGATTGGCATGAGTACATGAGTCATGGGCTGTATGACTTAAGTTTTGGAGTTTCTATGTTCATGAGATATGATTCGTAACACTTAATGAGTTAGGAACACCTCACACTGGAAACTGAAATCTTATGCTATCCTTAGGGGAAAATGTGTGAATATTAACCGTATTCATGGAACTGAGATATGAAGCATGCATGGGAAACATGATAAATAAGACGTAAAAGAAAATAAGGATACCACATCTACTAATTTGGCACAACTAATAGAATTCTGAAGGCCTGACTTTCTGAGTTTTCATAATCGGACAGTCCCTGTATACCTGTCGGGCTATGGTAGACTGACCTACTGGGTAGAGACTAGGTAAGGTCCTATCAATATTTGGTTTGACCTTAAGTTTGACCGTTATACAAAGAATTTTAAAAGAAAAGGGACACATGGGTAAGGCAAAACATAAGCATGCGAATGAGAGATCTGAAACATACTAGTGACTATATCAGGAGGAGTTTCCTAATCCTTTCAGGATTAAGGATCATGGAGTCTATTTGGGCGTTGCCCACTAAACTGATAGCATTGGAAGTGGCATTCTGTCGATTCAGGCAACCGGGCTGAACTGAAGGACGACCCTACTGACCTTGTGGATCGAGTTTAGGACAATCTCAGACTATGTGACCTAAATCACCACATCCAAAACACACATCACTATCGGCTCTACACACACCCTTATGATGCTTACCACAAGTCTGATAAAGGGGATGGGTAAGGACTCTGATCTCACTGGCCTCTGACCTCGACTGAGAAGGACTGTAACTACCTATTCTAGCCCTTTTATTTTCTCTCTTTTTCTTTTTAAGCTTATGCTCCTCAATATTTTGAGAATAGACCATCAACCTAGACAAGTCCATATCACTAATCAACATTGTAGTCCAGCACTCCTTAACCATTCTACCTGATACCCCAGATACAAATTTATTCATTCTGGACCTACTGTCTTCCACTACATAGGAAGCATACCTGGATAACTGGGTGAACTTAACAGAGTATTCTTTCACGCTCATCATACCCTGCCTAAGATTGATGAACTCTAACACTTTAGCCTCCTTATGCTCTATGGGAAAGAAACTATCTAAGAAAGCTGTAGCAAACTCTTTCCACTCTATGGTCTCTGTATCTGTATCTCTATCTACCTTCCACAGTTTAAAGTACGTATGGGCTACACTTGTAGCTGATAGGCGGCTAACTCTATACTCTCACTGGAAGTCACTCCCATGATGTTTGTGACTTTCTAAACTTGATCTAGGAACTCCTATGGATCCTCTTCAGACTTAGAATCGGTAAATAGAGGAGGATTTATTAGGTGAAATCTCAAATCCTAGATGTAGCCACATTGGCCTCTGGGTCAGCCAAAACAGCGGCTGGCCGTTCATTCTGAGCTAAGACTGAACTGGCTAGAGTAGTGAATGCAGTACTAAATTCTACATGAGGAACGTGTTTGTCCAGGGAACCTGCTTGGACGGGCTGAGATGCTGACTGATTTTTAGTTTATCTTTTACTAGTCTTTTTTGAACACATGTTCTGTAAACAAAAGGAAGAAGTGAATTATATTGAGAGTTTAATTAGAGATTTTGCTCACTGGCACGACATGAATACTGAAAAAAGGGAAATTGTTCCTAATGCATCTCATAGCCTCCTGCACATAAGTGTGGTGCACAACACACGCATGTACAAGACTCTACTGGATGCGGCTTTCAGACTTCCTAGGATTCTAATGAACCTTAGGCTTTGATACCAAGTTTGTAACACCCTAATTTTCTAAACTGAAATGCTACATGGTGCTCACAACCCTAAAGGACCACAATCTAACCCATGACTGATATCTGTACCTATATACTGCATAATATAACATGAAGATGCGGAAAAATATGTACTAAAAGGCCATAAGGTTCGAATACAAAATAAGAACAATGTCTAAAGACAGTATAATATTACCAAAACAAATCTAAAGTAACTGTTAAACATTCTATAGTCTGGAAAGCCTCTAATTGTCTAAATAAAGAGTTGATGGGACATGTCCCCAACTAACTCCATCTAGCAACTGAACTAAAATAGCAAATAAAGCAATAATCATATCATCCTCGAATGAGAAAGACTCACTGCAAACTCTAAATACTGGAATACTACTACTGATCTGGAGCTCATACCTCTGAACCTATGGTGTAACATAAGAGAAAGCACTATAGTGCAAATGTGTCAGTACGTCTGAATGTACTGAGTAAATGAGTGAGGTAAGATAAATGCAAAGGGTTATATATATGAACAATATTATTGATATGAATGTAAGAATACGTACATACGTAAGTGTAACTGAACTCATGGAGATATTGACTACCGAGCCTGAATACTGATAACCTGAGTTTACTGGTACTGAGATACCAAATGATTGAGTTTACTGATACCAATATATGAATCACTAATAAGTGAGGAACTGATACTGAAAGACTAAAAATATATAACTGATACATGAATGACTATTTCTGACAGTTCTGATTATGAAGAACTGGCCTGGTTGACTGCATCTGGCAGTCTAATTATAAAGAATAAATCTAATTGACTATATCTGACAGTCATGAATATGAAGAGCTGATATGTTTGACTATATCTGACAGTCATGAATGTGAATAATGATAATATAAGTTTTGATAAATAATATAACTGATAGCACGAGTGACTGTATCTGACAGTTCTGAATATGGTAAAACTAGCAGAGTTTCGTATTGAGGGGTGACTATAGCTGACAGTCCTGAATCTGAAGAACTATCTGAGTTCTTTTACTAAAACTAAGAATGAGACTGAAATTGAGACTGTGGGAGGTAATCATCTAACCGACATACCCAAAAACTGAATTGGTGGGGTCTAATCTTTTCCCTGATTGGAGGGTGTCAATACTATGCCACGGGTAGAGACAACATGTGTGTAACCTTATTCTATTTTTAGGAGCTCATTTTGTCTTCCCTACTATCAGGTAAACTCAAAGGATATGCATTAGCCCTATGGGTAGGGACATCTCAACCTACGCTGGCTACGTAGTTCTGGAATGCAAGGATTGCTTCTAGGAATCACACCCTCTGACTGTAGCAGGTGATTCCCCATCCTTAACTAAATAGGCACTGAACTGATTAAATGAACTAAACTAATGCTAGTGGGATTGTTTAGCGGAGCTAAACTTAGTATATTGGATTCCGATGACTGACGGAATGTACAAAGTTCTGAGGGCTGATTGAGAGTACTGAAGTTACTGAGAGAACTAGAATTACTAAAGTTTCTGATATCACTGAGTACTGAGATCGGTGAGATTTACTGAACTACTGAGACTTACTGAGGTTTCTGAGTTACTAAACTTTCCTGAGTCACATGACTGACTGAGTTCTATGGAACATGGCTTGGCTGCGAGTACCGTGAAACATGACATGGCTCTCGGCATACATCTATAATTTTTGGGTACGAATACCCCTAGGGCTTGATGAAAGAAAACTAACAAACATGACTTTCTTGAATGCATGACCAACATCAACAATCCATAATATCATAACTTAAAGAATTTTATGAAGTACATGGTTATCATACAACTTTTACATAAGTAGGATCTTTGCAAGTAAGTATGGCATAATCTCATAAGACTAGTTCATGAAAAATCCAACAACATTTACAAGACACAATATTAACTTGAAAGTCATTGGAACATAGGGGCATATCATGAATCCTTCACTTAGTCACAATTTAGCTATATTTCATGACTTCTAGTTCCTTAGGCATTTTATCAAATGGCTTGCATGCAGTCTTTTAAGGCATAGGTATATTTATTAATTAGACCATCTTAATCCATCCAAAATTTATGGGTTTCAACTAACCTATTCACATTTTTCATGAAAACACATCAAGATACAACCTTGAATCCAAACAACAATCATCAACATGAATATAGTCATAATACGACAAGGAAATCACAATTTATAATTTAAAATATGATTCTTGAGCTCCATGGATGAAAGGGACCCATGGATGAACACTACGCATACCTTAGATTAAGAATTTGTGAAGATTGGCAGCAAAATTTTCTTGAAATAGAATCTTCTATAAAAAACCTAGGGCTTGTTATTGAGAGTTTTGATCTTTAGAGGAAACCCTAATCTTGTGGTTGAGAGTGTATTAGAGAGCTTTTTGAGATGTTTAACTAAAAAGAATGGAGGATAATATGCTTCTTGAGGGTTACAAGTCATGGGAAGTGAAGGAAAAAAACCAAAATACCCTTACTAAAACGTACCTCAATTGCTGGAAAAAATAGCTGACGATATTTGTGACTAGCCGTCAAGTTGGTGATAGGCCGTCGCGAATTGTCATCACAAAAGGGTGAAATTTTGAGTTTCTGGTTAAGGTTGACAAAATTGGTGATAGGTCGTCATGGGCATGATGGCTTGTCACAAAATGTCTTCACCAGGGTTAGAAATCTACCCAGGTCTGACGGCATTGGTGATAGGCCGTAACGGGCGTGATGGCTTGTAACAATTGTCGTCACCAGTTTCCCAGCCAGACATGCTAGAGTAAAATATGCATAACTCTTTGCTCCAATGTCGGATTTAGGTAAAATTGGTATCGTTGGAAATATAATTAAAAGTGCTTTCCTTTGATATATAGTAAACCACCCATTTCGTGATATACAATAAGTTATGGTCAATTTAAGTTGACCCAAGTTTTGACGCTCACTAAAACTTGAATGACAGGAAAGCTTTCAACTTATACTTGAGTTAGGGGACCTATATGATCCAAATTCATGCTCAAATAGATTCCCACACTACATAATTGATTAACACACTAAATTTACATAGGATTCGAGGCTTTTGAAACGTCTACGCATCGGAATGACGGATTTTTATCCTAGTCCAAAATGTGGGGTATTACAGATCAAGATAAGTCTTGAACTATAAGAATAAGAGTTCTTTCAATTAAATATATTGGATTTGATCATGTGCATGGTGGTTACACTCTTTAATCAAATCCTATATATAAAAATCTCCGTGTGCGGCTACACCCTCAGCCAAAAAATATAAGTCACAGTTTTACACATATTATTTTGGTAAATTATGCTATTAAACAAATACAATTTTATCCAGAATTTAGTTTAAGCTAAATATAAGTTGATAAATTAATCCTACTAGAACTACATGACTTGAGGGATGCCTATTATCTTATCACCAGTCAATAGAATTTCGTATTCGAACTTCTAATTCGCATACC
Organism: Capsicum annuum; assembly: GCF_002878395.1. Classification (NCBI taxonomy): domain Eukaryota; kingdom Viridiplantae; phylum Streptophyta; class Magnoliopsida; order Solanales; family Solanaceae; genus Capsicum; species Capsicum annuum. The sequence goes on along the minus strand of NC_061122.1, from coordinate 71,920,615 downwards.
AATATTACATAGTCAACTTTAATTTGATTAGGGATCCAAATATTTTGACATAGAACTCCAAAACTTATCAAAAGTCAATTCTAAGTGGCGACTCTGAAATAACAAATAATCCCTTTTCAAAATGTCACTTTAATTGGAAAACCTATCTTTCAAACTCTTCTTAAAGACTAACTCTTAGTTCTTAAGACTAACTCTTAGTGTGGTGAAAAAAAGACATGATAGATGTCAACTCTGTTGGGAACTTTGTCAAACTTATTCAGGATTTTTTTTATAAAAGTAGGACTTTATAAACTACCGAGTTCTTATAAAATTTGGTAGGTTCATCTCGATGTGAAATCAACCTTCTTTGATCAAATTAACCTTTGCAATGTAGATATTTTGTGGTTGATTTTCCAAGTTGATCAATAACAAAAATCCTTTGTTGGAAGTAGGAGACTTATCTTTTACAGTAATGTAGTTGTTACTTTTCCATCTTATGAAGATGCAAATTGGAGGCTGTTGCGTATACCTTAAGCCTTTATGTGATTGTCTTCTAGTAGCCTCCAATAGGAGTTTTTGCTAACTTCGATGGCTAATTGGGGTTATATCCAACCTTTACAAATAACTTGTAAGCATTTAGATCGAAACCTTCATTTGTATGCTTTGTAGGAAGTGTCATATCCTTTGGTTGATTCTAAGCCACAAACTCTCCAAGTAGATTTGAGGATAATTTATTGCATTAATATTTTTGATAGGAAGAGTTAACCCATTCGGCAGAATTCCTTGGATGTCAAATTATTGACCTTCCTCTTTCTTCACCTTTGAAATATAACAGAGCACAAGAATTGCCTTTTTTACCAAGAACACGATGTTCCACTTTATTTGATATGCTGAGAAACTCATTAACATCAAATTTGACTTTTTCGACAAACATATCGACTCTTTTTAATGAAAAGCTAATTATACTTGGTTTGTTATGACACTGTCAATTTTTTCCTGTTTCACAATTTAATTCTTCATATAGAACTTTACAATAGTGAAGTTAGATTCATCTTTACTAAATGTCTTATCATTAGCAACGATTTTTATTTTGACTATGCCTTTGAGATACTTCAAACATTGATAGTATAAGAATGAGATAATTTTGCTCTCATGTATCCAAGGCCTACCAAGCAACATGTTTTATGAAGTCCTTGCATTGATAAGACGCATTTATGCACTCGATAACAAATTTTTGACGTGGATCTCAAACTTGATAGAACCTATGACCCTCTGACTCCTTTTCTTGAATCTTTAGATCATCAAATGATTCTAGTAAGTTCTTCAGTTGTGATGCCTAGATCCTTCATTATGTGAACAGAAAGATCCCTCATTTATCAAGATTCTATTTATCCTCTTCTCTGACGCATGCCCCACTATTTATAAAGGATGATTATGTAGTGTTTCACCAAACATATTATATGTAAAAAATAATTTTTGTAGCTTTAAGGATAAGTTTATTGCATTAATCCAATTGATATAAAGAGTTATCATCTTCAACATGCTTGCTTGGATGTCAACTGTTTAACCTAAGTTGCTTTTGTTTAAGGACACGATGTTTCTTTTATTTGGCATGGGGTGAGGCTCCTTAACATAAACTTTAACTTTTTTGACTACCACATCAAATTTATAATTGCAAGCTTATCAGATTTGGTGTTATGACCTCATCAATTTTAGCTTCCGTCACAACGTAACTCTTCAAATAGAACTTTGCATCAGTGAATGGGTCACTTATCTTTAGTGAATGGCTTATCACTAGAACCTATTTTCATTTTAATTCCACCTTAGAGATAATTCAAACTTAGATGGTAAGAGAAAGAGATAATTTTGTTCTCATGTACCCAAGGCTTGCCAAGCAACATCTTGTATGAAGTTCTTGCGCTGATAGTATGCATCCATACTCTTGTAGAATCTTTGATGTGGATCTTTAATTTGATAGAGCCTATGGCCCTATGACTCCTTTGATTGAATCCTTGGATTATTAAATTACTTTCAGTAAGTTCTTCAAGTATGAGGCCTATCTCATTCATCGTGTAAATAGGTAAAATGTTCATTTCAAATCCCCCATTTACCAAGATTCTATTCATACTCTTATCGATGCATGATACATATATATAAATAAAAATTTTGTAATCTTTAACCAAATAAAAAATCATCATCTATAAATATAATTTTTGTATCATATCATGTACTCCTTGAAAAGGGAATTTAGTAGGTATTTTAGAAGATGAAGGCAACATCATTGAGAGACTTTCAATATTTCCTTCTTCACCAGCATTGAAACATGTTGCCTAAATATTGTATTTAGCAGTCTATTTGGAGAACCAACTTGGTAATAGTTCCTCCAAAGTCATAGGATGTGTTTTTGGTGGTGATGCACCTCAACTTTTATCCTTTTTGTGTGCTCAACTAACTTCTTCTTCCTTGGTCTCCTCATTGTTATCTACCTAATTGGTTTTTCAGATGATTTTTTGTAGACTTATTTTATAGCATCTCCATCTTGTTATTAGAATCAAACCTTTATCATTGTCTCTATATATTTGGGATTTATCTTGCTTTAGTTCTTCTTTATGCTCTTCCAAGTTTCGTATTTGGACTGGATCAAGAAAGCAATTATGATCAAACACATTAGCTAATTTCATAACTTTTTCCTTGAAGATAAAATACTTCTTGAGAGGGTGACCTATAAGCCTACAAAACTTGCAAAAGTTTGGAGTGTTAGTTCTTCCAGCTTCATTGGGTCACCTAATCTTTGGTAACTCAATGAATTTTAAATCAAGAAATTTCATCAAAAATTTTAGGAACATCAGAATCGAGGAAAGGATATTCCTTTTCCCATATTTTCTCCAAGTTCAACTTTTGATTTGGACATTTTTTCGAGGAAGTTGTTTTCACAATTTTCTTTTTTCTCACATTTTTAGTCAACTTCGTAGGTGACACATTGACATTCATGGATTCTTTTTTGTCACACTTAGCTACAAAGTTGTTTCATATCTTGGGTTCCTACTTGTACATTTCTTAGCAAGGGTCATGGATGTATACCACTTCTTTTCTAGCGGAAGACATTCCCAACTCTATTTCATGAGCACCGATTGATGGATCTTTAAAGGACTTTGGCTTATTAACTTGTAAGATGTAGAGAATCACCTTATGTATTTCTTGGACACATAGTTTTATTACATAATCTTCACTAAGCCTATCTTTGTAGTTTAAGCTTGAATTTCTCCATCAATTGATGAAGTCAATAACTAATTCATCCTTCCTTTGGTGAATATTTATGAGTTACACCATGCTTACCATACGCCTTGTATTGTAGAAGCTATTGATGAACTCATGCTCCAATTACTCATCTCTTGATAGAATTAGGCTCGAGATTCATGTACAATCAAAGGCATTCCCTTTTAGAAAGAAGATAAACTACTTTACAAGACAGTCTTTGTAGGTACCAGTATTGGTACATGTCTCGAGAAATGTGTAACATATTTGTCTTGGGTTTCTTTCTGCTCAAACTATTGAAACTTAGGGAGTTGATAACTAGAAAACATCTTAAAGTTGTCAATTCTTGCAATGTATGACTTGACTTATGTAAGAGAATACTTTATAGAAACTTTATACTTATATGTGATAATTTCTGAAAGGAACTCTTTCAGTCGATCAAGTAGGATCATTGCTTCAGAGAGATTTGCATCTTTTTGATATATGGTTCTTGTTTCATAGAATGTTTTGTCTCTTGAACTTTTGGATCCTATTCACATGCATGGTTGGATTCTCGATCCATTAAGACACCCATTTTATCCATCAATTTGTCAATATGAGTGTCTTGGTTGTAAACATACTTAGTCAAATGTTCAATCACTTTTGTCAAGTTTGAAAGTTTCTCCTCCATAGACAAAGTATCAATTATCATCACATGTACAATCATTAGGGATTCGGAGAGTAGCATGGATTATTATACAAGTTTATTTTTGAAAGATTCAGATCAGGTGGTGCAAGTGGAGAGGATCCATTGGTTGAATCATCATCTTTCATTATGGCAGAGTTCTTAGAACCATTGAGCTCAAGTAGATATAGAGACTTCTTAATTATTTTAGCCACATTGATTTATCCTTCTAAAGTATTTGTAGAGGACCTTGCTCTTTTTGGGGATAAAGATCCAAAAATAGAAGTTGATATGAATGACACTTGAAATGTTTGTTGTCCTAACATATTTTCTTTAATTTTTGTAACTGGGTCCGAAATTCCAAAGATAATACTGAGTATGTCTTTCATTTCAATAGAGAACTTGGAGTAAGTAGCCTTAAGGAAAGTTGACTAGGAATTGATCTTCTTGGAAGTCATTTTAATGTTCTTAAATTTTTCATAATTGAAAAGTTGAGATGAGAGGTAGAGATTATCCTACTTGGTATGTTACAGTTTATTTGCAATAGTTTTTAGTGTGATAGAAAATAAATTGTAACCATAAATAAAATTTGATGAAACTAATTTTATTGATAAATATTATGAGAACAATCATGTTCCTTCCTTGATTCTTCTCTCATCAACTAAATCTGTAAATCAAGAGTCATAAAATCACAAAGATGGAAGCTTCATTTTTATGAATACTTCAAGTCTCGTCTTTGAGTTTCATCAAGTCTACTCTTTGACATGCCTTTAAGTAGGGCCCATTTGTAACTAATTTATTAGATATAAATTCATAACATTATTTCGATTATATTAAATTCAAAGTATATTTTTCCAACTAAATATTATGAATTAATATATCTATATTACTTATTTCTAAGCAAAAAAATAAATTAAATCAAAGTCATATTTTAAGAGCTAGTCCATCAATTTGAGTTACAAATGATGATACCACTTTACCCAGCCCAAGATGTCATCTTATTCTAGAGGCCCAATTTGGTGCTACATGTCAAATGATGTGGAATGCCAATTCAAGAAAATGAGCCAATAAGATCATGCCATATAATTTGACATGTACCACCAAAATGGGCCTCTAGAATAAGATGACGCTTAGCAAAGTGAACTCGTCATTTGTAGTTCAAATCAATAGACTAGCCCATGAAATTAGACTTTAATTAAATTCATATATTTTTTCATAAATAACTAATGCAGTAATATTAACCCATAATATTTATTTGGACTAATATACTTTGAATTAAATATACAACAACAATATACCCAGTGTATTATCACATAGTGGGGTCTGTGGAGGGTTGAGTGTATGCAGACCATACCACTACCTCAGGTGAAGTAGAGAGGTTGTTTCCGATAGTTTTTATGAATTCATAGATAACAGATTTTAAATGATTATTAATGCGTCCTACTTTAAGGATTGCCAGAGTAAAGACTTGATGATATTCAAAGAGGAGACTTGAAATACTCATAAAATTAGAGCTTAAATCTTTGCTATTTTGTTACTCCTAATTTACAAATCTGATTGATCAAAAAGAATCAAGGGAGGAGCATAATAGTACTCATAATGTTTATCAATAAAAACTTATTACATCATATCTTATTTGTGATTGCAATTTATATTTTTTTATATTAAAATTTGTTGCAAATCAATTTTGACGTGCCAAGTGGAACAATCTCTACTTCTCATCTCAACTCTTTAGTTGTCAAAATTTAAGAACATCAAAATGGCTTCCTAGAAGATCAACTCCCATTCAACTTCCCCTAAGGCTGTTGACTTTAAGTTGTCTACTGAACTGGAAAGTATCATTGGTATTACCTTTGGAAGTTTTGACCTAGTTACAAAAAACAAGGCAAGTATATTGAAAAAACAAGTACTTCAAGTTTTATTCACACATCAACTCCTATTTTTGGATCTTCAAAAGGATCAAGGTCCTTTATAAATGCTTCATAAGAAAAAGCAATATGGATGAAAGGATTAAGAAAAATTTAGCTACTTGAGCTCTATGGTTCCAAAATCTCTGCCACAAAAAAAGATGATGATTCAATTAATGGATCTTATATAATTGCACTGCATGATGTGAGTCCTTCAAAGATCAACTTATGTGATAATCCATTCTACTCTATGACATCCCCAATGATCATACAAGCGATGGTAACTTATACTTTATTATGGAGGAGCAATTTGCAAACTTAACAAAAATGATTGAAGGTTTGACCAAGTATGTGTACAATAAAGACTTGAATCCACAAGTTGATAGATAAAATGAATGTTTTAATGGATAGAGAATCCAACCATGCACATGGAATGGGTCCAAAATTTTAAGAGATGGAACATCCTATAAAGCAAGCACTATATACCAAGGAGATACTGGTTTCTTCTGAAGCAATAATCCTACTTGATTGATCAAAAAATTTCATCTAAGGGACCATAAAAATTCATCTAAGGGACCATAAAAATTAAGTATAAAATTATTGTCATATACTATCTTACATATGCCAATTTATACACTGCAAAAATTGACAACTTTAAAATGTCCACCAGTAATCAACACCTTAAATTTCAGGGAAAAAACCAAAATAAACATGTTGCACCATTCGTCAATACATGTAATAATTTTAGGACCTATATATATTATCTTGTAAAGTAGTTCATCTGCTTCCTAAAAGGGAATGCATTTGATTGATACACAAATCTCATTCCTGATTCTATCAATAGTTGGGAGCAACTGGAGCATGAGTTCTTAATAACTTCTATAGTAAATGGTGTATGATAGAAATATGTAACTCACAAATATTCACAAAATAAAGGATAAATCAGTTATCGACTTTATCAATCAACGGAGAAACACAAACTTAAACTATAAAGATAAGATTTGCAAAGCCTATACAATAGAAATATGTATCCAGTAATGCATTAGGTGCTTCTCTACATCTTACAAGGAATTAAGCTTAAGTCTTTTAAAGATCTAGTTACTCATGCTCATGATATGGAGTTGAGCATGTATTTTACTTAAAAATAAATAATGAATGTCTATGACACTTGCAAAAGAAAGCATCAGCAGGATTCCAAAACGGAGCAAGTTTTTCTCCAAGAGTGAGAAAAAGAATTCATAAACATCGATATGTCATCTTACAACAAAGGTGAGAAAGAATCAGTGTGAAACCAACTTCCTTTCAAAATGACTAAATTGAAAGTTGAACTTGAAGGAAATGCAAGAAAGGGAATGACCTTTCCTTAATTTTGACGTTCCTAAAATTTTTAAAGAATTCCTTAAGGTAAAGCTTGTTGAGTTACAAAATATTGAGAGACTCAATGAAGCTAGAAGAACTAACTACTTAAACTATTACAAGCATCGTAGGTTTATGGGTCACCCTCTTGAGAAGTATTTTATGTTCAAGGATGGAGTTATGCAATTGGCTAATAAAAAAAGATTTTACTTGATGATGAGAAGGCGTGTTCTAATAAAATATCCATTATATTTGGTTCACTCGATCCAATCCAAATATATATCGTTGATGAACACAATGAAGAATCATTGAACCAAGACAAATCCTAAATTGATAAAGGCAATCATAAAGGTTTGATTTTGATGGCTAGGCGAAGATATTATAAAATAAGTCCATAAAAGGAATCATTTAACTTAGAAGGAGGATAGTGAGGACACCAGCGGAAAAATAAGTAGTTAAGCACTTGAAAAGAGAAAAATAGAGGTATATCACCATTAGAAACCACAATTTTGTATGACTTTTGAGGAATTCTCACCAAGTTGGTTTTTCACATAGACTACTCAAGACAACATCGAGAAATCATGCTTCAATACTGGCAAAGAATAAGCAAGGTGTGAAATCTTCTCGATTGTGTCTCCTTCATCTTTTGATAAACCAACTAAATTCCCATTTCAAGGAGTACATACATTGATACAAAAATTATATTTATAGATGATGATCTTTTATTTGGTGAAACACTATGTAACCATCCTTTGTATAAGTCATGCATTAGAGAAGATGATGAGAAGAATTTTTATAAATGAGGTCTATGGAATAAAAATTATGCCTATTTTCACAATGAAGGATCTAAGGCATCATAATCGATGAATTTACTTAAATTAAGTTAATGATCCAAGGATTCACCAAAGGTGTTAGAAGGCTGCAGGTTCTATCAAGTTAGAGATCTACATCAAAAATTCATAATTGAGTGCATAGATGCATATTATAATTTCAACTACTTCATACAACATGTTGCTTAGCATACTTTGGGTATATGAGAACACAATTGTATCTTTCTCTTACTATCAATATTTGAAGTATCTCAAAGGTGAAATTAAAATGAAAATAATTGTTAATAATAAGCCATTAACTGAAGCTAAGTCACACTTCACTACTGTAAATTTATATCATAAGAGTTATGTTATGATGGAGGCAAAAATAAATAAGGTCATAACACCAAATGTGATGGTCTTGTGTTTAAAAAGTTTGTTATGACGGCTAGAAAAGTTAAAGTTAATGTTAAGGATCCTCACTCCACAAATAAAAGAAGAATCCTATCCTAAAAAAGGCAACTTATGTCAATTATTTGACATTTAAGAAACTATGTTATCATGGTCCAAAACTCATCACGAGTAGCATCCACACTAATTCTTCGATGGGAGAATCACGTAACCCAAATAACTTACACCAACACTTAATCATTTTTAAATGCAAAAGAAGATAATTCTCTGTATTAGTAACAATATCCAATAGTTATAAATGAAATGATGTGGAAATAATTCAAAATATCTAAAATACCCCTTGAAATTGAATGACATAGTACCAAAATATTTAAAAAACCAAAACAATCCACTTGTACAATCAGGAAAACTAACAACAACTAAATTATCTATGTCTAAAACTAGTGGACAAGAACATAGTGGAAGGTGACCCATGGCTGCTCGAAAAATGAAGCTCCCCCTTGAGTCAGAATTTAGGTCTTATAAATGTCCACAATCCATGACTTATAGGAGATGCAAGGTAAGACTGCGTACAATACACCCATATAGTGGAGCCTTTCCCCAGATCCTGCGCATAGCGGGAGTACGTCGAGCTGTCCTTTTTTACAACTTAATCCCATAACCCCAAGGTTAAAATCATGATCATTACCTTATTATAGGATTTTTCTACATTCATTCCAATTTAATTTTATCAAATTCATGTTTTCAAGAATGAATTCTATCCATGTAATCGAGAGACATCCATCGTTGACCAAAATCCAAAGATTACACCTTATTTTCACTACATTTCACTAGAAAATCAATTTAGGTCAAGTTAATTCCTCCATCATGATCAAAACCTAGTAATTCAAATGATTAATTACCAAAACACTAGTTAAATAGGTGGATTAACTTACATCAATAAAGGAGTTTGGGTGGAAGCTAATGCAATTCATCTCTTTTCACCCTAAGTTGGCCTTGAATGAATGTGGAATAAAAAAACTTTTTAAAATTTTAAAACTACGTTTAACTATTGTAGCACGCTACAGCTACTTGATTCCTGCTATAGCGGGATCTGTACGCTAGACTGGGACTCAGTAAGGTTTATTTCCGCTATAGCAGGCTTGTGGTAGCGGTCTGTACTGACACTCAACTTTTGCTCGATATTTTAATAATAAATATTTTTGTTCTTATTTGTTAAAGAGCAAAAAATTCAATTTTTACATGTTTTGTTCAAATTTTTGTACAAGTTATTGATAGTTATTCTTTTTCTAGAAAATGTTAGGATATTTATCAATTTATTATTATTTAAAATTAATTATTGACTGTCACTGATTTTTTACACTGTCACTTTCTATAAATAAATGTTGTTTGAGTTATATTAAATCATCATTTTTATTTTAAACTCAAACCATATTCTTATTTTCCATTAAGTACATACAAAAAAAACTGAGAAAATATGATTTGCCCAAATAAATTTAATATCTTTAGTTTTGGATAAGATCAAATTGTCATGATTATAGATAAGATAAAATACATTAAAACACCCCTCAACTTGTCCACGAAACTCACTTTAATACTTTAATTTTATGGATAGTTATTTTCCATCCTAAACAACTTTCAAATGAATTTTATACCTCCCAATAGCTGACATGGAAAATTTCAAAAACTTCAGCGCGTAAATAACAAAAAAGTGAAAAGGGTGGGTCCAACTTTTAAATTTTACAATTTTTCTTTTCTTCTTCTTCCTCACACCCCACCATCCCCTCTCTTGTCCTTTCTCATTTCTTTTTTCAAATTCATTTAGAAAACATAGCAAATTCAGTATTGAGGCATATTTAATTAGATTTTTATAAAATTAAGGACCAAAGAAAGGTTGGCTATCATCGCCAACCATGATGTAGAAGGATTTGAATACAACAAAAGGTTCACTAAAAATTCTACACATGATTTGTGTTAAAAGACATGTAATCATCTAAAATTTCAAATAATTAGTGAGTGAGATAACTTCAAAATGTTTTCTAGCTTGATTAATTTTAATTTTGATTTCAAAAACACAACTTAAATTATATAGTCTATCACTCACAAAATTTAAAAAGGGGAAAGCAGCGACATTGATGGTGGCTCGATGGAGATTGTCGACGCCGAGCCGATGAAGATAGATATGGGAGGAGAGAGGCGACTTATAGATTTAGGAAAAGGAAGGGGGTGGAACTCACAGATTGGTTGGGGTTGGGAGTAGGATGAGTTGCAGATTCAAGAAAACGAAGGAGAGGGAGATTTGGAACTAGCAAATAGGGGGGTTATTCCAGATAAAGAATGGAGGTGGGGGCAGTGTTGAAGATGTATGTCAAGACCCAGTTTGCAAGTCATGATGGCACCTGCTAAATTTCGTTAGTAGGTACACCAAACCTTAACTCAGAGCTAACATAATGGGTTAATTTGGTAGGAAATTACCAACACAAGCGAAATTTCAAGAACACAATTTATAAATAATGAAGGTTCTAGATAAAATAAATAGTCAATAAAAGATACCAATCCCACGACCTGGTAAAGCTATTACAAGAGCATGTAATAGTATTAATACAACTCAAAGTATTGAATATCTAATACATATATCTCAAAACTAAAGACTGAATATAAAAGATAGAGGGGAAATGGGCGACTCAAACTCCAAGAGCTTATGCTATCTCCAAAATCAATCACCGCTATGACCAACTATCAATGGTGACAACTAATACTCAAATCTGCATAAAAAGGTATAGAAGTATAGTACAAGTACCAAAATAATGGGTACTCGGTAGGCATCATCGAATGACTAAGCTAAATCATGATATACATATGATAAAATATAAGACAACATAACTAAGTTAAGGTACAAAAATGAGCCTAAATCATCTCTAACATTGTTGTACATAATAAGTGATTAAATTAGAATAACAGTATAACATAAGGCATCAACACATTCCAATCACTGCTCGAACATAATAAGTAAGCAATTCAGAATAATATCGTATCATAAAGCATTATCATAAGCAACTACAAACTATAAAATTGGCTCCCACACGCCAATTGGTGCAGAAAAGTAAAGAACTTATCACAGCCTCCCATATGACTGGAGAGTACACTCAAGAGAAGAATAAAGCAATCAACCAACATTATAGCTAACTTTAAGCATCATTTAACCATCATCCCTCAAATAACATCAATCGGTTGATTATGATATTTCAAAATACCAATATTTGACAATATACCCATATTCCATAATGCTACCAACATTTAACAGAATTATTATCGATACTCACTAGTTACCTATTTATGAGCTAACCATCTCTTATTAACTAATACCTTTGATTACAAGTCTTCATATAGACTCTAGTCATTATTTAATAATTATTCTCCATATATCCACTAATCATTACTTGTCAACTAGCAAATATTCGTCAACTAACCAATACTTAGCAATTAGCCAATATTCATCAATAAACCATTATTTATTAGCAAATTATCCCTTGCCAACTAATCCTCGTTTATCAACTAGTCATTATTAGCCACTTAACAATATCCACCACTATTTCATAGTTAGCTCTAATCACTATCTATACCAGTTTATGAATATTTATCACTAATCAACAGTTATCATTAATGCTCACAAGTCCACAAATTATCATTTTACCACTATTGGTCTATAACCGACATCTTTACTATCAATATCATACCCAACTACACATAAGGATACATATACATACATACCTATATATATATATATATATATATATATATCCATACATAGGGCATAGCCGATCTCGAACAGGTCGATGCACACATAGGCACATATATTAATATAATCATCCTTAGGTCTTGTCGGATATCAATATCATCATAATGTCCTCCGGCCTTGCTGAGCATCAATATATTATCATAATGTTCTCCAACCTTGTTGGGTATTAATATATCATCATAATGTCCTCTGGACTTGTCAGGTATCAATATATTATCATAATGTTCTCTGCACTTTTTCGGTATCAATATATCATTATAATGTCCTACGGCCTTGTGGGTATCAATATATCATCATAATATCCTCCGACCTTGCCGAGTATCAATATCAATATCATTTTTTGAAACTGAACCGAGTATATAATCAATGTCATAAGTGCCAATATAATCAAGCATTATGATTACTGGCATAATTAATATCACAAATTTCCATATAATCAATAATCATGACTTCTTACACAATTAATAACACAATTGCTAACGTCATCAATAAGGATGTTTTCTAACATGATTACTTGCATAATTGTTTAGCATGATCATAATCATAAATAATATCATGAGCAATGACTTATCAATAGAATATTTAATGTCTTATCATTAGCAAAAAAAGATAGCTTATCAATAGCTTGAGAAATAGCTAATCCATGGCATAATCTATAGTTTGTTTATAGCATACTCAATAACATAACTTGTGGTCTAGACAATATCATAGTCAAGGGCTCTTTCAATGGTAAATTCGGTATCCCAATCAATAGCCAAGAAAATAACATAATCAATAGCTCGTCATAAGCATAATCAATAATTCATACATATAATATAACCGCTTAGGCATCACTTTCAATTTCTTTCATCATAACCAACAAGTACAAAGGTTCCTTAATATTACCTTAAAAGGGCGTTCTCTAGGCCATTAATAAGCGTTCAAAGATTTCAGATAAATAACATCAATCTTGACTTAAGGTGGGTCAAACGGCCTACTTCTAAATCCCAGAACTTTATCCTAAGTAAAATTCTACCCCAGACTAGACTAAGGTATCTAAATCTATTCTTAGAAGTACAGAAAGCCACAATTAATACTAAGGTTAAGGTTTTTCTTAAACACAACAACTTATCCAATATAGTAACTAAGGCAACCTTCCTTTAATGTAAGAAACTAAGGACAATCCATGAGTAACTAGAGCATGATACTAAATCTTGAGAAATCTAAGGCATTCTCATGCTAAACATGAGTAGTAAAGTCCAATTCACCTAAGGCCTAAGGAGCAAGTCAAGCATTCTAACTCAACGGTGTCATTTTAGCGTAAACGATCCAACAAACCCAAGTCTTGCATTTCATCAATCTAACACCTAAAACCCATCCCAATATAACAAGACATCATAAATATACAATGACATATCTCAATCTAACAAGGGATAAACCTAGCCTACCTCAACACTGAAGAAATCTCAATGAACCGTTAAACCTTCACTTTTCCTTTTTGAGAAGCCTCCTAAAGATGACAAGCTATAAAAAACACTTTCTACTCATCAATATGAGAATAACAATACCCATATTGCACGTACTTTGAGTCCAAAAATCACCATAAACCCCATGTGGGTCCTACTTAAGAAAATTGTATTTCTAAAACCAACCCAACATTCAGACAAGTTCAAAGAGTCATTTCCCTCAAAATGGGTGAAAACCAAGATACATTGGGGATAAAATCAAGCCCGAAAGGTTTTTTTTGGGGGAGGGGGTTGATCATATAATCAAGAAATTTTACCAAGAAAAAGGTGAATTCTTACCGCAAATCAAATGATAATCGCAAAAGTTATGTTAATCTAGCTTCCTAAGATCCCACAAGCTTCAATTTTAAGACAACACAGTATTCTAGGTTTAGCTCTCAAGAGGGAAGATGAAAAATGCCAAAAATCTTGGAAAAGGGCTCAATTTTTACCTAGACTAGGGGTTCAAAAATCTCTATCGTGACTAGAGGGTGTGCAATCGCACTATCTATGGCCTACACAAACTAGTCACAATTGTGACCTCCCTATGTGATCACACCTTTTCCTGTGCATACGAAGTCATGATCACAACCCAAAGTAATGCGATCATGGTGGCACCAAATTTATTGATGCACCAGATTTTGCAAGTCCAAAAATGGTCTCAATCGAAGGCTCGGGATTCATTCAGAATCCCATATATGCAAATGAACCATGAAACCACACCAAATTCAATGTTTTGGAAGCAATGGCGCACTTAAAATTTCCATACAAGATTGTTTCGACCAAATATGGGTCCCACACCTATATTTTTAATTTCTTAACTTTTCAACCAATAGATCAAAATGAGCTCGGGTGCCTCGAGACCCAAACCAAAGGTCTATCTAGCCTAATATCGATATTTCAAAGCTACTGGTGCAGTCAAAATTGCATACAAGATCATTTTACTTAAGTTTTCACCCGGTGGCTATTTGGAACCAGCGAAAATTTCTAAATAAGAAATTGACTCTAAAAACCAAATGAACTGCCCGATAATTAAACTGTCAGCACCAACAAGTCATAAATGACTTGGGGAAGCAATAGAGAAGATCTAATAGCAAAAATATGGAAAATGACTTGAAGGGTCATTACAATATCCATACTAAGGAACTTTCATCCGCAAAATTAAAGATTAGGATATACTTGAAGTCTCAAACAGGTGAGGATACTAGGTCTACATCTCTTTCTTGATCTCCCAAGTAGCTTCCTCCACTGGGCGGTGCCTCTACTGAATCTTCACTATAGAAATCTCTCTAGTTCTCAATCGCCTCACATCACTAGCAAAAATGAGCATCGTCTCTTCTACAAAGGTCAAACATTCATACAACTGGACTGAGTCCCATCTAAGCACATGGAAGGATTAGGGATATATTTCCACAACAAAGAAACATAAAAAAATAGATTAATAATTGTAAAATTTTGAGGTAGAGCTAACTCATAAGCCACTTCACCAAATGCGTGAAGAATCTCAAAAGGTCCAATATCTAGGACTAAACTTGTCCTTCTTCCCAAACCTCATCACTTCCTTTATGAGAGACAAATGAAGGAATATAAGCTCACCAACTCCAAATCTCAAGGCACAAAGACTATGACCTGTATAGGCCTTCTGCCTACTCTGACCCGCTCTCAACCTATCTTGAATCACCCTGACTCTATCCAACCAAACCTGAAGCAAATCAGTATTATGCGGCCTAACCTCAAAAATCTTAAACCATCCAACCAGAGAACGACATCTCCTACCATATAGAGCCTTAAAAGGCGCCATATCAATACCCGAATGATAACTGTTATTATAAGAAAACTCTGCCAAGGCTAAGTGCACCTCCCACCGGCCTCCAAAATCCATCACACAGGCTTAAAGTATATCCTTAAGAACTTGAATGATCCACTCAGACTGTCCATCAGTCTGCAGATGAAAGGTTGTACTTAAATCTACCTGAGTACCCATCTCCTCCTAAAATGCTCTCCAAAATATTAAAGTGAACACAGAGCCACAGTCTGAAATAATAAAAATAGGTACACCATGCAAACAAACTATTTCCCCAACATAGATATGGGCAAATCTCTTAGCACTGAAGGACATCTAAGTAGGAATGAAATATGTTGACTTGGTCAAATGGTATACAATGACCTAAATAGCATCATAACCATAGGAGGTGCGAGGCAAACCGCTTACAAAATCCATGGTAATCCTCTCCCATTTCTACTTAGAAATGGTAACCTCTGAATTAATCCACTTGGTTACTGATCCTCGACCTTTACGTATTGAAAACATAGGCAAAAAGCTACAAATTCTGCCATATCTCTCTTCATACCAGTCACAACCCGACCATAGCCCTAGTCGTGATGGGTATCTTAAGTCCGCCAAGGTCCAAAGACCAACCCCATAAACGGTCAAAAACATGATCCAAAATAAGAGCGGAAGACAACCAAGCATGATATAAGATAGGAAATATACTCAAAGATAAGCTCTAAGAATTAATAACCATTATTCAACCCACACATGTCCATAAAATCATCTAAACCAATCCGAATATCTAACTAGGTCGGGACATGCCCCCGACCATGACAAATGCAATGACAATGATAATGTTAATGTGAACTCTACAATTCAAAAAATACAGAAATAAGTTGATGGAATGACTAAGTTTTTCGATGGATGAAAGCTTACCACTTTACCGCAGACCAAACGGATCACCTAACGTTGCATAGGGGTAAAAGTGTCTTCAAACATTATATTATAAAATAATGTAGCATCCTAGGACGATTAGCAGGGTGTGCATGTAACTCAGAATAAGGGATAAAATAATGTCATTTCAAAATTAATCCATACTCAATGTTCATGTTCACATACATGCAAGTATTCATATATAATTAATGTTGGGATAGGGAACAAGGTTTAAGCGTGATCTTTAAGACCATTAACCTGGAATTTGTAGATATAACCATCCTAAAAACATTTATGGGCTATATGGGTCTGACTTTTCACATAGAAAGAGCCCAGTGCGTGTTAGCCACATGAACCAAAGAAATCCAAGAAAGGGCTAAAGCCACCGAGGCTTCAACCATTCCACTAAGGCCCCACACTGGAAAATGTGGTTTCTAATATCGATACCCCCGGGACATCCACCTTCCACGATGAGCAACACAACCCTATTTAAGATGAATTAAAATATTTTCACATAACTCATATATTTAACCGAGGTGTCATCTATTTAGGTATTTAACAAATGGTATCATCATACCAATTAAGTTAAGCTTGCAAGCCAATTCCATTATCAATTTACCGATTTGACTCCTAAGTTTCAATCTAGAAACCAATCCATGGCCACCAAGGCCTTTCCAAACCATTTTTATCTATTTAGCCATTAGCACAATGTAATAGATTAGAAGAGTAAGCAAAACCATATGATTATCCATATTTCAAAACTAATTATGTGAGTGGGTTGAGGTTATTATCAATTTCATACAAAAATCCATACAATTTTGAGGGAATACATGAGCTCCATTACATTTACCATCCCCATGCACTAAATAAGTTCCAAAATCCATCAATAAGACATAACTAAATGCATATAAACCATGGGAATATCATTTAAACAATAATCGTCCAAAATCCTCAACCCAAATTCCAAAACATCTCATTAAAACTATGGAAATATCAAACCATCACATTCATAATAAAATACAAGTTTGGGGAAGAGATACATGTCTGGGAAACCAAGAAGTTGAAGAACAAACCACAAATTAAGCCGTAGATGTTCAATCCCTTAAAAACCCTAATTGTTATTGCTTAGAGAATTTGAGAGAGAAGAAACATGTATTTGATTGGGTAATAAAGAGATATGGGGTCCCTTAGGGTGTTTTATGTCGTAGGTTATAATTGGGGAAGAAACAAAATAACCATAGTTCCCTTACTTGAAATGTAGAACGTCATTATGGGTCACGTGTCGACTCGTAATGACTAGCTACAAGTCTTAGTCGAGATTCGTAGTATGGGAAAACTCTTGGACCCCCTTCACTGGTTTGGTCATAAGTCACACCCCATGACTCGTGACCATGCAATATGACTCATGAGGGTCCAATCATACTCATGATAGGAACATTGTCCAACTTATTGGTCAGGTAATGATTGACACTACACGACTCTTGAGGAGTCTACACGACTCGTCACCTAAGTTGTACCCTGGGCAGTGAGCATAACACGAAGAGAATTTCAAAGTTTAGAACCTAGGGTGTAACATTACGCCTCTCCTAAGATCGTTCATCCCTGAATATGGAGTCAAGGCACTCATTAACACAGTACAAGAAGGAATCAAACCACAAAACCATGAACTAAATTTGAAAATGATAAGAACAAAAAGGAACTCATACCTCAGGCACTTTCATTCCATGCAGGGAATAAGAATAGATATTTGGACTTTATTTCCTCTTTTGGCTTACCAAGTAGCTTCCTCCACCTTTTGATTTCTCTAAAGGACTTTTACTGAAGCCACATCCTTAGTCCTCAATCTACAAAATTTCCTATCCAAAATCTCAATAGGGACTTCCTCATAAGACAAGGAATCTAAAATACCAACATTCTCTATAGGAAAAACCATAGAAGGATCATCCACACACTTCTTTAACATTTACACATGGAAGATCGAATGAATGGAATGTAAACTTGCAGACAAATCTAATTCATAGGCCACACTCCCAACTCTTCTCAAAATCAAATATGGACCAACATATCGAGGACTGAGCTTTCCTTTCCTGCCAAACCTTATCACTCCCTTTATAAGAGAAACTTTCAAGAACATCCATTTACCTACATCAAACTCCACCTCCCTTCAACTTATATCTGTATAGGACTTTTAGCGACTTTGGGAAATCTTAAGCGTCTCTCTAATCACCTTCACCTTCTCCATGACTTGGTGAACCAATCGGGACTAAATAATCGAGTCTCACTTTCATGAACCAAACTAGGGTCTGGCCGTGATGGGTATCTTAAGTCTATCGAGGACCGGAGACCACCCTCTTTGCCTAGCCAAACAGGATATAAAACTCTTTGTAGTGGATAAAATCCAAAAATATAACAAGATGATAAGAGCAACAAACTAAAAGACATTTAAGCATGCCAAAATCAATACCCAATCCACAATAACATCCACAAGGCCTCTACAAATCTAAAAATAATCTAAGTCAGGACATGCCCCTGACCCTAAATTAACAAAGACAATGACAATGATAATGTTAATAATAACTCATTAATTCTAGTTTATGAAAGAAAACTGATGGAATGATCAAGTCTTTCAAAAATAAAAGCACACCACTTCACCGCAAATGACCGATGAACTGAGCTGATCTACCTAGCATAGCACAGAAAAAGTAGGATTGCCTTCGGACCCTGTATCGCATAGGGATACAGTGTCTGGAGACTATTAGTGAGTTGAGCACTAACATGTAACTCAAGGATAAGGATAAATTAATCAAAATTCAAAAATTAGTTCAACTCAATATATATGTTCACATATATGTATGCATACATATATACTTATATAAAATACTGGGATAGGGAATAAGGCTTAGCATGTACTTTACAACTTTACCCTAGATTATGTAGCTTAACCATCATATATTAATACCCACGGGATATATGGGCCCCAGCTCTCACCCCCTGGTTGGGCCCCAGTACGTGTAGCTGCATGAGCCAGAGAATAATCTTATATATATGCACGGGGGATTCAAACCTCCCAATAATATTCTAAGGTGACTTAAGCACCCGATTATGTAATGTATTAAGGGTGACTCAAACATCCCAATCATATAATAAGGTGGACTTGAACCACCCAATCATAAGTAAGGGGACTCGAATCCCAGGCCGTTTAGACCCCGACACTGGCAAATACGATTCCCAATATTGATCCATCGTGATCGCAACTTTCATGACCCAGATACACAACCCTCTTTTAAGCCCCATTAAAATATTTATCTCACATTCCCATTCATTGAACCATAATACATATTTAGCCATACATCGTTGGTATTGTCATACCAACTATACTTGTAATATAACATCAACATTCCATTACAATTCCATTAACTTAGGAAAACAACTCCTTTGTTCATTTAATAAAACCATCATGTTTTAGTAACCTATTAATATCACGCAATTGTTTCAAAAATAGTTCAATGTAATTTTACTCATACTCAAAACTGCTTTCACAAAATTATATTGGGGTTATTACCAATTCAATTGTCAATATTTAAAAAAATTATGAAAATCCAAATCTCCTAGTTTATTCACCATACCTATGCATGAAATGGAATTCAAAACTACCATTTACGACATAAATAATGCATATGTAAACATGAAATATCCATAAATAACTATGATTTAAAACCCTCAACCCATGTTCCAAAACCACCATCAAAACCACATATAGAACTATTTAAAGCACATTATTTAATAACATAATAGTTGGGGAAGAGTAACATGCCTGAAATATCAAGAGTTATGGGGAGAATTTTCCATTGGGAGCTCTAATTGACCAACTTCTTGAAAACCCTAAGTATCTTGACCTTGGGAGAATAAAGAGTGATTCTGAAAACCCTAAGTGTCACATTCTCCCCCCTTAGGATCATTAATTCTTGAATGATGGGTCAAGGCATCCATTAGCATGATTTAATGCAAAAATACACCTACACTTACCTGTAAAATAAAGACAGAAAACAAAGATGCTAAGATTAACACATACCTTAAGCATGATTATCTAGAATGGGAACAAGAATGGGTATTGGAATTTATATCCTCTTCAGCTTCACAAGTAGCTTCTTCAAACTTTTGGTTCCTCTATAGAACCTTCAATGAAGCCACAACCTTTTTCCATAACCGATGTACTTTTCGATCAAGGATCTCAACTGGGACCTCCTTATACGATAAGGAGTTGGAAGCACCAACAATTTTCAATGGAAACACTAAGGAAGGATCACTCATGCACTTCCTCAACATTGAAACATGAAAAATTAGGTGAACAAAACCTAAATAGGAAGGCAACTCTAACTCATAATCCACATTACCTACTCTCTTCAAAATCAAATAAGGGCCCATATAATGGGGACTGAGCTTCTTTTCCTTTCCAAACCATATTACCCTCTTCATAGGAGACACATTTAAGAAAACCCAATCGCCAACTTCAAATTCTAACTCCTTTTGCCTCATGGCCGCATAGTACTTTTGGCAAGTTTGGGCGGTCTTAAGCCTCTCCCGAATCACCTTTACCTTCTTCATAGCCTGATAAATAAAATAAGGACTGATTAACCCAACCTCGCGAACCTCAAATCACCCAATAGAAGAATGGCATCTCCTATCATATAAAGCCTCAAATGGAGCTATCCCAATGCTTGCATGATAGCTATCATTATATATAAACTCTATGAGGGGCAAATGATCAACCCAATTACCACCAAAGTTGAGAATACAAGACCTTAGCATATCCTCTAAAGTTTGAATAGTATTCACTGATTGTCTATTTGTCTGAGGGTGGAAATTGGTGCTAAGGTTAACTATAGTCCCTAAAACTCTCTAGAAAGAATGCCAAAAGTGTAAGAAAAAGGGAGTACTATAATCAGTTATAATATAAGTAGGCGCACCATGCAACTTGGCAATTTCCTGAATGAACAACCTTGCATAATCCTCAATAGAGTAATTAGTCCTCATAGGTAAGAAATAAACAGGCTTAGTCATCAAATCCATAATGACCCAAATTGAATCAAACTAATGGCCAAACTACTGAAGACCAGTAAAGAAATCCATATTGAAAACTTATCACTTTTATTCAGGAAACACAATCTGTTGAGACAACCCAACTGGTCTCAAGGGCTCCACCTTCACTTATTGACAAACCATACACTTGGGTACAAAATTTGCCACATCCCACTTCATGTTATTCCACCAATAAATCTCTTTCAAATCATGATACATTTTTGTTAAACCAAGATGAACAGTGTACCTCGATTCATGAGCCTCACCAAGATTATCTCTCATAGCGCATCAAAATTGGGGACACATAACCTACCTTGGTATCTTAAGATACCATCACCACCAATCTAAAAAACCATCACTTTCTGCTAGCCCACATCATCCATAATTCACATCAAGATTGGATCTAAAACCTACTTCTCTTTTACCTTAGCAGGAAGAGATGACTTTACCACCTCTTGAACCATCATACCTCCATCCTCAAAGTCCAAAAGATGAGCCCTAAGATTAGCCAACCGGTGAATATCTTTCACTAACTCTTGCTTATCTTTATCCATATGAGATAAGCTTCCCATAGATAACCTACTAAAAGCATTAGTAATCACGTTAGCTTTTCCTAGATGATAGTGAAGACTCATATCATAGGCTTTGAGCAACTCAAGACATCTCCTTTTCTGAGATTCAACTCCTTTTGTGTAAATACATATTGCAAGATCTTATGATCTGAATAGATATCAATATGAACCCAATACAAATAATGGCGCCAAATCTTCAAAGTTAAGGCCACAACCAACAATTCTATGTCGTACATCGGGTAATTCTTCTCATGAACTTTTAACTATCTAGAAGCATAGGCCACAGCCCTACCATACTGCATCAACACACAACCAACAATAAACCACAAAACCTATGGTACCTTCAGGTAGAGTCAGAATCGGACCCAAAGTCAACTTATTTTTCAACTTCTCAAAACTATCCACAAGTATCAGAACACAAGAACTTTACCTTTTTCTGAGTCAAGTTGGTCAACAGAGTAGCAATAGAATAGAAACTTCTCACAAACTTCCTATAATAACTGGCTAAACCCAAGAAACTCCAAATGTTGGTTGGAGTTGTGGGTCTAGGTGACTTTTTAACCACCTCAACTTTTAGTGGATCCACCATGATCCCCTCACTAGATACAACATAAGCCAATAGGTCATAATATTCAACAAGAACTTACACATAGAAAATTTTGCATACAATTGCTGATCCTTAAGGGTCTGCAACACTACATAGAGATAATTAACGTAATCTATCTCGCTCTTACAATAAGCTATGATGTCATCAATAAACACAATGATGAATAAGTCTAGAAACTGGCATAAAATACAGTTTATAAGATCCATAAATACGTCGGGGCATTATTCAAACTGAAGGACATCACCAATAACTCAAAATGACCATATCGAATTCAAAAACTAGTCTTAGGTATATCCACCTCCCTAATTTTCAATTGATGGTAACCCAATCGAAGATCAATCTTAGAGAAGTACTTAGCACCCTAAAGCTGGTCAAATAGGTCATTAATCCTAGGAAGAGGGTACTTATTCCTCATACCTTATTCAACTGGCGGTAATTTATACACATTCGGAGGGACCCATCCTTCTTATGCACAAATAGCATAGAAACACCCAATGGGGTAACACTAGGATGAATAAAACCATTATAAAAAAGGCCTTTCAATTGCTCCTTAAGTTCTTTTAACTTAGTTAAAGTCATTCTATAGGGAGGTATAGAGATAGAATGAGTGTTTGAAAGAAGATCAATCCTAAAATCAATCTCCATGTCAGGAGAAACACTAGGAGGATTATCGAGAATCACTTTGGGAAATTCACAGACCTCAGGGATAGATTGCAATAAAGGACCCTCAGAATTAAAATCTTTAACATAGACTAAATAGTATAGAAACCCCTTGGAGATCAACCTTCGGGCTCTAAGATATGAAATTAATCTCTCCTTAGGCACTACGGAACTACCTTCCCACTTATTTACAATCTTGTTTAGGAATTAGAAACTGGCCATTTGGGTACTACAGTCAAGATAGGCAGATCATGACTGCAACCAATCTATCCCCCAAAGCATATCAAAGTCTAACACGTCCAACTCTATCAGATCCACTAATGTCTCCCTACTATAGATAGATACCACACAACCCCTATAGACTCTTCTAGCCATAATAGAGTCACCCACTGGAGTAGATATTAAAAAGAGATCCAAAATATACTGAGGACTAAATCAAAATA
This sequence comes from Capsicum annuum, assembly GCF_002878395.1. NCBI lineage: Eukaryota > Viridiplantae > Streptophyta > Magnoliopsida > Solanales > Solanaceae > Capsicum > Capsicum annuum. The sequence goes on along the minus strand of NC_061122.1, from coordinate 71,896,886 downwards.
AATAGCCATATAAAGGGTCACATAAGAAAGGATAGACCCTGGATTAAGTAGATAATACACATTATGGAAAAGAGTTGTAATGTACCAGTGGAAACATCTGGAGAAGCCTTCAATTCTTGGAAAGTGGCAAGAGAATAAAGGTAATTTTGACTAGTATTGGAGCCAGTAGTAGCACCCATTGTTGCAAAAGATGAAGACATAGAAACTAGAAACTTAATAGCCCTAATAGCAACCCTAACTGATGGACAATCTTACTATAGGTGGCCCAACTGACCACACTTAAGGCACTTATTCCTTTCATCCTCACAAAATCCATTATGCACCTTCTCACAAAATTGATAAGAGGGATAAGATGGGCCTAACTGAGCTTCACTAGTCTGAGACTGGGCAGCTTGTGCCCTAATTCTATTATTGCTCTGAAAATGGCTGTCACTAGATAACTAAGGAGATGGAGAACGAGCCAAAGAACAAGAGAAAAAATTTCCCCATGATGAGTGGTGAATTTATCACTCATTTACATCAAAAATTCATGCATAATACTATAATTTTAAGGTATGAATGAGGAAAGTTTGTTAGTTGAATACGCTAATTTCCATAGTTTATAGGTACATAGGTGATAAGATAGGAAGATGTGGATTTAAGCTAAAAAGGAATTAAAATAAGAAGAAAAGTAAATAGCTGAAGACCCTACACATAATTAGGCTCATTTATCGCAATCACAATCTGAGGGTCGTGATCATAGCCAGTCAAGATTTTTCATCCTCCGCGACCATGAGGATCTAACCACGGTCCTGGAAAAGTTACAGGGATTGCAGCCTGGAGGGTTTGTTCCTAGGGGAAATTCTATCATTTTGCCCAGCCGACCCCAAATCCCTTATAATACTAAAACCTTTTCCAATTTGAGGGATAACACATTCTACAATTAAACTTTGGCAACTTTGTTACCCTACTATTTGGGGAAACTTTTGTATTTGAATTTTCCAAGTTGAGTTGGTGAAATTGGAGTGTAATTTGAATAATCTTCTTATCCTCCATTATTACGGATGTTTTGAATAAAACTTATGGTATATTTCTTCCTCTTTACTTCATGAGTAGCTAAATTTTCTTGTATTGGGATTATGTTTAACTAAGGTACAATTATGTGTGGGCTATAATGTATTTGTGTATATTCTAGTTTGTTGATGATGGTTTTAACTATTGCTTATTTGAATTAGTTGGAATTTGTAAGTGAAAACCCCAAATGCCCAAATGGATTTATGGGTGGAAACCCTAAATTCTTGAAAGATCATATCATCCTTAAAAGAGGGATATGAGTGAACTTTTAGAACCTATATCATCCTTGAAAGAGTGATATGGGTGACAAAGCAATAGATAACAATAATGGATGTAGTTTGCTATCTTTTTGCTATCCTAGAAATAAGGGTGAGTAGAGAGTTAACTATGTCTTGGGCATCTTCCTAGAAATAGAGATGCCCAATTGGGGTATTAGGTTGTTTTAATTGACATACTTATTAGGTACTTGAAAGGGTTAATGAGTGATATTCTTAAAATTTTGTTGACAAGCTATTCTCAAGAACTTTCAACCTAGCCTATATCGTTAATGACTAGAATTTGCACCAAATCATCATGAACCCATGCATAACTTGCCCTTAGGTATACATAATCCCAAGATCCTTCTCATATTGAATTTTTAATCACATTTGTTGCCTTTAGTTTGTGAACTTGAATAGACATTGATAAACCTTTGTTCCAGATCAACCCCTATTTTAAGTCATGTATTTAACTCTGTTTACATTACAGGTATCATTTTAGTAACTACTAATACCCATAGGACTAGAAAGATAGTTTCTCTCCTTGTGGATTCGACCTCAACATAAGTTGAGCTATTGAAAATGATCGTCCTCTACCACTTTAAATGACATAGGTGAGCATGATCAAAACAGCACCGTTGTCGGAGAGTGAAATTTAATTTTCACTTATGCGGTGTTGAGTTTTACTTAGGGTATACCCATAGTGGTATGTATTTATTTTGGTTGTTGTTTTTATTTTCTTTTAGGTAATCTTCATAATGATCATGGAACTATGATTTAAATTCAAGTCTTGTCGGGCGAACAATTGCCATTCATATCCTGCCTACTCATGGGAAAGGAGTCTTTCACATCACAAGTGTTATGATGCATATGCTACAGATGAAAGGACTTTTTGGAGGGAAAGCCCATGAGGACCCTAATGCACATTTGAAGAATTTCGTAGAAGTGTGTCCACCCTTTGATATTGCTCATATATCCCAAGAGTCAATTCGGATGAGCCTCTTCTTATTTTCTATAATGGGAGAGGCAGTATAGTGGCTTTGATCTCTTCCAGATAGATCAATTACTTCATGGGATTAACTCACTGTTTTCTTCCTTGACTGGTACTTCCCACTATCCAAGATGCTATAACTATATGATGAAACTACTAACTTTCGGTAATTGAATGGAGAACCCTTGTATGAGGTATGGGAAAGATTCAATGGAAAACATATGCAATGTCCTAACCATGAGGTCCCAGATAAGATGCTTCTCCAAATCTTCTACCGAGCTTTAGATCAACTAAAAAAACTGTGGTAGACAATGCGGCGGGAGGTTCTCTTGTGAAATTGGATTATCATGAAGACACAAACTTTCTTGAGGAACTGATAACGATCAATTTACTCTTGTATTTGAAGGATTAGGTGGTCGTTGTCAAGTAACCCAATTTAAATTGGGGTCGAATCTCAAGGAGTGAATGGTATAGACTTCCAACCTATGGGTGCTCAAGTTACTATAAGGTTACCTGGAATGCTAATGGAAACAACATGTATAAGTAAATGGGGGGAATTTGTCAAAAATTCTTCACACAAACTTTAACGAGTACGGAGTGAATGCTATCTTTGGTCTAAATTCAAGATTTGGAGGAATCTTGGGATTATGTCTCCTCAGAGGCAACGTATGTGGGATAATGTTGGCTTATCAAGGGATTTAGTTGTTAAGTAATAGATAGGCCAAGTCGAATGTCATTGAGGTCAATCTTTCAATAAAACCACAACGACTTTACCTATTGGCTCTTTTGAGCACCTAATAAGTGTGGAGTTTCTGTAACCACCCAAAACCTCAACCAAATATCCTATTTCTAGGATGACGCTCTTGACATGATTTACACTTACTAAACACTTATTTTTAAGATTTCAAAGGGTAGTAAACCATAGACTTAATTGCTTACTATTGCCTTGTCCCCTGATAACCCCTTTTTGAGGATGCTATGGGTGATCTAATATTCACCTAAGACCCTCTTTTGAGGATGAAAAAAAGGTTTCTAGACCTTGGAGATTTCACCCATCAAACCCATTTAGAAATTTGGAGTTTTCACCTATTAAATCCCAACTCATAAGCTCAAGCAATGGTGAAATCCATATTCAACAACTAAAATCTATGCAAACAAAACAATACCCACACACAATTACACATTAATTCAACATAATCCCATGACAAATTACTTAGCTACTCATGAAAAAAGTAAAGAGAGATATACTAGGTGGGTTAACCAAAACATTCATTCATTAATAAGAAACTAAGAAATTTGAGTCTTCAAAATTGATTACACACTTTCCTAATTATGGTTTCAAGCTTAGAATTCAAAACTATATTGTGATATAAGTAATACCCAAAAAAAAGGGGTTTTTGTTTATTTATGATTTAGGATTCGTCCATGATATTTTACAATTCTATCGTTGGGACAGTTCCTGCTGATCCGTGATTGCGTGTATTGGACTACAATCACTTCTACGAGACTGCAGTTAGATTCTGCAACCACGTTGCTCTGACTATCTTGACTGACTGCGACCGCAGCTAGAGGACTGCGGTCACGGTAACCAGGGCTGATGCAATCCAGGTCTTCAGTTGCACTCTTATATGCTTTTTCTTTATTATTTTCATCTCCAATCCACATTTTTTGACCACCTTAGCTTTTTTACCTGCATCGAGTGGATATTAGTGAATCTAACCATAAGTTTGTCTTATTTATATATTCAAATCAAGGTATTGTGCACGAATAATAAGTATGAATGAGTGGTAAAAACACCACTCATCAACTCCCCCAACTTAAGACTTTGCTTGTCCTCGAGCAACATGACCCCTATATTATGAGACAATGTGTGCCCTTATTCTTTCAATCAATAATCATGACGACTTAACTTGAGTGCCACCACTAAAAGCATTTCACACATAGAAAAATAAGTTTCTAATTACCCTCCTCATTATAAGGTGGAATAGTAAAGGATGCAATTGACTTTGGTGAGCAACCATGTAAAAACTACTAACACTCAAAAAATGAATTGCTAACCTCATTAGGCTGGGAGATAAAAAAATCACCCACCTCAACTTACTCGTATGCCTTCTCATGAGAATAAAAAATTTCACATACCTAGTTAATAATCATGCAACAAGGACCTTTAAGTGCAATCCCTTACTCTCTCAAGAAGTTCTCCATGTCAACAAGCACCATACCATAAGCTTGCCCTAATTTTCAATTGTCACTACAAAGAAGGTAAGCGGTTGGAGATCTCGAAGGACTTTCTAAGATTGTAAAGTAGGGTTAGGGTAAGGTAGGATATCATTTTTGAAACAACATGGCTATACCCTTCCTTGAACTTCTAACATCACATTTTTCAAAGCTCTTTCTTTTTCTCTATAACTATGGGCCACTCTCCTTGCTTTGTTGCTTTTACCATGCCTACCCTTTTTTTTCACCCAACTTCTTATATCTCATTTTATTGAAATGTTAAAGCTATCATTTATTTGTTGGGTCCTTTCCTCTTCTATTTGCCTCTTTTTAAAACTTAGGCATATTAGGTATACACTAACTCTTTGTGACACTAAAATTTCTTCCTTCAATCTTTTCCACCCCCAACTTAGGCTTTTTGTCTCAAATTAAATTCTCAAGTTTAAGAAGGGTATGGTTCAAAAGAGGGATAAAAAGAATGGTTCATGGCTTGAAATATGTTTTCCAAAGATTGGTCTAAAGGCTCGAAGTGGGTATGGGGGATTACACTTAAGCAAGGATCGGCTTTTTAGGCTTAAAGTGGGTACCAAAATCACAAAGATGGCCTAAGATTATTTCTCCAACCAAATACAATCTAAATTAGCCATGAAAGACTATAGGGGCAAGTTTTAGATAGCACAAGTACACAAAATATAAAGACAATCAACCTTACACACATGGTATATGAGTACCGTCAAGAGGGCTTAATTGTTCTACCCACTATAGATAAATATGGGGTATTCATTAAATTTCCAACATCAACTCTCGAAGTCATAAAAAGAAGGAAAATATCATTACAAAGTTGCTCATGTCCATGCCTTTGAATTTTGTAAAAAATTTCAAACGAAAGGGGTTGTTTGCCATTGTATATGCATCACACATAATTTACTCTTTATGGAAAAAACTAAAGACATAGCCTCACATTATGAATCATAGGGTGAGCTTAATACCCATATGGTTACTCAAACTTTACCAACATATGGATGTCATCCCAAATCATCAATGCTACAGGTACTCAGACTTCGCTTGTATTTTATAGCTTCAATGCCATGGGTACTCAGACTTTCCCTGCACCTACTGATAGAAACCTAATCACGATGGCAAGACTAATCTAGTTTAATTCAAACTAAAATGGCCAACTAACAAAAACAAATATCTAATCCATGCAAATGTGGTCACTATTAGACTTTTTAAATATTATAACTCAAATAAAAATAGAGGTAAGAATTATCCAAAAGAGTAGAGAAGTATGCAGAAATATCAATAATATAGGCCCAAATGTCATGAATAAGGAAACACTCTCAACAAACAAGGTAACTGTGTCCCTACTGCATAAATAATCAAGGGTAGAAGAGATAAGAGTGCTGCCTGAAATTGCATCAAGGGCTTCTATCACTTGCAGACCCTGCATCATCACCATTCTCCTCAAGATTTGACCACTCGATCGGGGCCTCATTACTATTGTCCACCCAAGAAGTAGGAAGCCTACTTCAGGGATTCAAAACTTTCTATAGACCCTTCACCTCCTTCCATATCTTGGTCAAGAACTCATCTCTCTTTTTCTCCCTATTGATTATCTTTTCATATGCACTTCGAAGATCCCAGTGTGATACCGCCAAAGAGGAGTAGGCTTCCTCAAGCTGACTTTTTTCTTCTTTTGGTCCTCCTTGTACTTATCATAATTAGCACATGACACATATGAGTGATGGGTGGGGAAGGGCTCTCCCGGCCCTTGAGGTAAGCTAGCCACAAGGTTTTTAATGGTTCCAATATTAACTCCAATATATTTAAGAGGTCCCATGGTGGTGGGCCTATGAGGCTCAGGTTCACTATATGTTGTCTCTTCCAAGTTGATCTTTCTTTTCTTGCATTTTCCTGGTGCGCCCTCTTCTTAAATCCTCAAATGGTAGATGGGGGCACTAGGGTGCACCCATGTATCACTAGCATATTATTCCACCCTTACTCTCTTGCATAGCACAGTGATTAGAGAAGGGTAAAAGAGATTTATACCACTATGTCTTTTAAAATAATCTATTTCATTGACCATGAGTTAACCAACATACAAAGGGATGCCGTCTAGAATAAAAGAAACCATTCGAGCACTCAATTCAGGGACTGTTGTCATATGGGTACAAGGAGACACTCGGCTACAAATGATGTGCAACCATATTCGAACCTCGGAAGTGCAGTCATTCATGAAGATGTTGCTTTTATTTTTGGTCCATGAGACTTCCTTTTTGGGACATAGACATTGTACCAACCAATTCCCCAATTTACACCCCTTCTCCTTGAATTCACCCATGTCTGCCTACTTGAGCCCACAATTATCATTGAATTGCTTAGCCCAAACTTTCACTAGTTTCCCCCATATCTTTAAAATTGTATTAAGTGGGTCTAAAAATGATATTTCACTGATTTTAGCATAAACTTCATCGACCCATTTCTCATTTGAAAGGCATGGATCCGGGGCAAAGCATCTCCATCCTGTGGCTTCAAGTTTGTCATAGAGAATTGGTAGCGTCTCCGATATGTTCTATAAACAAATTTCTCTTTCCAATAGCAACTTTATCTTTAAAAGATCACTGTAGTGAGTGTGGCATTCGGGTACCATGAATTTGATGTGATCAAACTTATCCATGAGGTTGACCTGAAAGAAATAAACACATATTATATCTTTCAACATTAGTTAGATCATGCAAGCTGTGCTAGATTGGTCATTAAAGTTCATTGGACTGAGTGCTTGGGCTTGCCTGGCCAAAAATTGGGAGTACAATATTTTTGACATAATAAAACCCTACCCTCAGTTACCCCGATCGTAAAATAAGAGCAGCATCCGCATTACCATAGTCACGATCTATGACCTCGATCGCGACACCTGAGGCTAGTTCCATGTCAGTTCTGGCTATTCAACTTCCTCTTAATTCTAGGCTACCAGCATGTTCTATATTATGGGTGCAAATAAAGGTCATGAGAATAATGCTACTGATGTGTTTGAATGTGCCTATCGAAAGTAAATGCCTCTCTTAAAGGTTTATTTAAGCAATTTATCAAGCACGAGGTGTGCATATCATATTTGTATACATTGTTTTACACATTATTTGGTACTCAAGGTTTCCCCATTTGTGTGCATACCTCAATCAAGCAACCAATACCGCAAAGATAAGTATGACAACATGCAACGCATAACAATTTAAACTTAAGTCCCTTTCTTAATCATGCACTTAATGCAAGAGGCATGTGCACGGAAGCTGATCAAGGGATTATAACTTGGCCAACAATATAGCTTAGATTTAAGAGTAAAATCTTAAAAAGGGAGTGTGAGGGAAATGAAAGGTACTAGGGGTTAAATGACTAAAATAATCGTGACTTTGGTCAGGGGTCATGACCGCTAGCACCTGTGTAGCTGTGATCGCACACGGTAGCCACGATTACGGTAACTTTGAGCAGTTTTTGCTCCCCTGTTTTCCCCTGTTCAACATTTTACTCAATTTTCGCAGAATTTTCCTGCTCGAATTCTCAAAGTAAACTTTCACACTTTACCCTTTTAAAATCTCATTTAATGTAATACGAAGAGCCACAAATTCATGGGTTATTCAAATGCAAAAGACAACATCTACACTACGAGAACATAAAAAAAGGATACGATCTACTCTCATGGCATTTATGGGTTGCCTCCCACCTAGCACCTTAGTTATCATTGTGGTATAATGTCTTTCTTCTTTCAATCTCATGAAGGGTCCTCAAACCCCTCATCTTTCACTATCTCATTTTCAATATCCACCACGGATACTACTTGGAGCTCCGTGGTTTGCTTATTTGACTTATAAATTTTGAATGATACCTAATCTTCTTGCACCCCAAAATTTTATTTCCCCCAACTATAGATCTCCAATGGATCTCCTTATGTCCAACAAAGGACGACCAAGAATTATAGGCTCCTCTTGGTCAATCTCACAATCCAATACAACAAAATCCACCAAGAGAATGAATTTGTCCACCTTCATGAGGACATCAAATAATATACCAACTGGTCTTTTTATGGACCGGTCCTCCATCAAAAAGCGCATTGAGGTTGGTGTAGGAGTGTCCAAACCAAGTTTCTTATAGATGATATACGACATTAGGTTGATGCTTGCACCAAGGTGACAAAAATCTTTTGTGAGTTCATGAGTACAGTGCAAGGGATAGTGAACTTTCTAGGACTTGTGCTTCATTCTTTGGGTTAACAATTGTGTCACTTGGAAGTCCTCCTCTAGCCCTTGTATTTAGTGGCATGGAGATTTACCCGACTTGGGTCTCCAATTATTTTATGGAGGCAGAGTGAGACACCACTGTTTGGGAGAGTACAGAGAAATCACCATTCAACTCATGGATTATTTTGTTTGCACCTTCAACTCTACTCAAGATTCATGCCAAAACATATTCGGTCTTGAACTTTTTGGGGTCAATGACATTTGACTCCTTGGCCTTAGACATATCATGAGGAGAAATGTAGTGGTCATAGTTACCTTCCCTATCTGTCCAATATCTATCTCGATCTCAATCCATCCAACCTTGATTCTCACCTTGCCTTTGATAGGTGGGGCAGAAACCCCCCGAGTAGTTTGCCAAATACCAAATTTCTTCATCTAAGTTTTGTTCCTCATCATCATCTTCATAAGGCTTTGATGTTACAGCATTTACTACTTTTGCGGGTACTCCTATAACATGTTTCGTTAGAAGCTCTAGCTGGGTCATCATCTTGGCCATGTTCTCCTGCTTCTCCTCTTCTCATTTTCTTTGCTCATTGGTCACCATGGAGGTAGTAGAAGGGGTTTTAGGAACATCGGCATCACGGGTGTGCTACCCTCAGTTTTGTTTGGATACTTCACCTATCAATTAGAAAGCCGTAAGATGATGTAATTTTACAATAGAGCTACCTGCCGCATTATCCATAACCATTTTGTTCAATAGCTCAAGAGCTCTATAGAAAATCTCAAGAAGCATTTTATCCAGGACCTTATGATTTAGGCATTGGGCTAGCTTTCCATTAAACCTCTCCCACACTTTAAATAATGGTTCTCCATTCAATTACCGAAAGTTTACAATCTCATATCGCTTTTGAAGAATTTTTTATGGTTGGAAGCATCTATCAAGGAACACCATCGTGAGCTCCTCCCAAGAGGTGATTGAGCCGGGTAGAAGTGAGTAGATCCATAAAACTGCTTTGCCTATTAGTGAAAATGGGAAGATTCAAAATCGGATGGATTTTTGTGTAATATGCGCTATGTTAAATAGTGCACAAACTTCTACAAGGATTTTCAAATGAACATTTGGGTCCTCATATGCTTGACCCCCATATAATACTTTCATTTGCAACATGTGAAGCATAACTCTAGCCACATGAAACACACAATTTCCATTGGTTGATGGGATGCATATAGAACTTGTTTTCCCAACTTCATTTAATTGGCCCTTATCGTCTAGTGGAGAATCAAAGGGGCCAAAATTAATTGTATTATTGATCATCGCTCCGTTCATACTTTGATCAACTAAAAAATAGTCAAAAACAACAAATAAAGTAAATTACCCCACTCCGGGTATTCCTAAGTAGGAATAGTACCACACAAGTAAAATCTATATTTCACTCTACGATAATGGTGCTATTTCGATAACGCTTAACTCACTCCCTTATTTGAGGGATGAGGTGGTCGTTTTCAAGTAACCCAATGTAAATTGGGGTCGAATCTTAAGGAGTGAATGCTATAGACTTCCAACCTATGGGTGCTCAAGTTACTATAAGGTTACCCGGAATTCTAATAAAAACAACATTTATAAGTAAATGAGGGAACTTAATGAAAATTCTTCACACAAACTTTAACTAGTATGGAGTGAATGCTATCTTTGGTCTAAATTCATGATTTAGAGGAATCTTGTGATTATGTCTCCTTAGAGGTAAGTATGTAGGATAATGTTGGTTTATCAAGTAATTTAGTTGTTAAGTAATGGATAGGCTGGGTTGAATATCATTGAGGTCTCGATAAAACCATAACAACTTTACCTATTGGCTCTTTCGAGCACCTAATAATTGTGGAGTTTATGTAACCACCCAAACCTCAACAAAGCATCCCTATTTCTAGGATGATGCTCTTGACGTTATTACACTTCCTAAACACTTATTTCTAAGATTGTAAAGGGTAGTAAACCATAGACTTAGTTGTTCACCATTTCCTTGTCCCCCGATTACCCTCTTTCGAGGATGTTACGGGTTACCTAATATTCACCTAAGTTCTTGTTTTGAAGATGACAAAGGGTTTCTAGAGCTTGGAGATTTTACCCAGCAAACCCATTTGGAAATTTAGAGTTTTCACCCATCAAATCCCAACTCATAAGCTCAACCAATGGTGAAATCCATACTCAACAACTAAAATGCATGCAAACACAAAAATGCCCATACACAATTACACACTAGTTCAACATAATCCCAAGACTAAATTACTTAGCTACTCATGAGAAAAGTAAAGAAAGATATACCATGTGGGTTTACCAAAACATTAATTCGTCAATAAGATACTAAGAAATTTGAGTCTCCAAAGTTCATTACACACTTTCACAATTAGGGTTTCAAGCTTAATATTCAAAACTATATTTTGAGACAAGCAATACCTACAAAAGAAAGGGTTTTTTCTTATATATGATTTGGGATTCGTCCATGATATTTTACAATTCTGCCCTTGGGCCAATTTCTGCTGATCTGCGATCGCGTGTATTGGATTGTGATCTAACCTATATGATCATAGGGAGTTCTGCGACTATGTTGCTCTGACCACGACCACAGCTAGAGTAATAGAGTTACAATAATCGGGATTGATGCAATCTAGGTCTTCAGCTGCACTCTACTATGCTTTCTCTTTATTATTTTCACCTCTAATCCATATTTTTTGACCTCCTTAGCTTTTTTACATGCATCAAATGGATTTTAGTGCATATAAACACAAGTTTGTCTTATTTATACATTCAAATCAAGGTATTGTGCATTTATAATAAGTTTGAATGAGTGGTAAAAACACCACTCATCAGAAAGTTACCAAGTAAAATTGGGGGTAGCATACCTGTGAGATCAACGTACCAAGAGGATCTCCTAATACCTACTTTATTGATAAAGAGCAAAGGTAGAGAGATAAAGAGATGGAGGAAAATATGGAAAAAATAATGACACAATTGGAGCTTTTGACAAAATATGTGATGGGTGCCCTCCAAAAAGACATGAATGTCATGGCATCCAAGGACTATAATGATGAAGAGGCCAAGAATCTTGATTAAGAGATTTGGTATTTGGCAAATTATTCGGGGTGTTTCCTCCTCTCCTATCAAAGGCAAGGTAGAAGCCAAGGTTAGAGTGAAAAAGATAAGGATCATGACTGTAATTGGAGGGATAGAGACCGTGACTACGATTGTTATGTGCCCCCTTATAATTAGTCAAAGAAAAAAGAAGCAAATCCTATTAACCACGACAAATACAAAATCAAAGATGTCATGCTAAGAATTTTGATGAAAGTGGAGAGAACGGACAAGATGGTATGTGAATTAAAAGGCGACTTTATGCAAATCAGTAAACCAGTTGTATCCCACTCTACTTTTATTAAGCAATTGGAAATGCAAATAGGTTAAATCTTCTCTCAACTAAATGTTAGACCAAAGGGGGACCTTTTTAGTGACAACATTATGAATTCCAAGAATGATGGACAGGTGTTGGAAATAGTTACTAGGAGTTGGTAAAACACTCGGTGACCATTTAAAGGAAGTTGAGGGAGAAAATATGGGTGGAAAAGAGACCAAAATAGAGAAATTGAATGTGAATAAAAAGATTATGGATGAGTCAAAAGTAAAAACTCCAAACTCTCAATAAGGGCATGAGAAAGAACCAATTGTGATTGATGAAAAAGTGGATGAAGATCATGAGCCATGAAGTGATGAATTGCCCACCATTTCCACAAAGGCTTAAGAGAAAATAGGAGGGTGATAAGCTCAAGAAATTCATGGCTAAGCTTAGCAACCTCTCTATCAATATTCGATACTTAAGGCAATCAAGGAGATTCCGAGGGTATGCTAAGATTATAAAAAAATTGATGTCAAACAAGAAACTTGTTGAAGGTGACACCATTGAGGTCACCCATGGGTGTATTACTATCATGAGTAGCATAATAGCGGAAAATAAGGAGGACCCTGGGTCCTTTATAATTTCATGCACCATCGGGACACATAAGTTTTTAAAGAGATTAATGTGACCTTGGTGCGAGTATTAATCTCATGCCCTTTGAAATTTATCAGAGGCTTGCCTTGAGCACCCCTACTCTAATATTGATGAGACTTTTGATAGAGGACCGGTTTATCAAGAAACTAGTTGGTGTTTTGTTCGAAGTGTTGGTGAAATTAGATGGATTCATCCTTCCGGAGTATTTTATGGTGCTAGATTATAAGATGGACCAAGAGGTGACTATTATCCTTGGTCAACCTTTCCTTGCTATCGAAAGATCCATTGTCTAGTTAGAGCTTCGGGAAATGGGATTTAGAGTTCATAATGGTGAAGTATCCGTCTGGGTATGCAAAATGAAGAAACAACCCATGGATCTTCAACTGATGTCGGTTATAAATGTTAAAGATGAGGAAGTGAATGAGGGGTCCTTGAGGATCAAACTTGAAAAAGATGAAGGATGTCATGCCATGATGCTAACTAAGGCGTTATGTGGGAGGCAACGTGATAAGGCCTCGAAAGTGGCTCGTATCTTTTATTTTAATATACTAGCATAGATTTTAATTTTTTCATTGATTAATCCATACATTTATTGTACTTTGGAGTGTTGTTGATTGAGTTAAGAGGGGGAAGTGTGAAATTTTTGCATGTTAAACTGAATAGAGGAAAGTGTGTTAAAATGGAGTAATAAGCTGAACAGGGGAAAACATAGGTATAGAAATGCCCTCAGTTACTGCAATTGCGCCTTGTGCCTCCACGATCACAGTCATCTGCATTACTGTAATTGAAGACCCTTGACCATGATCTCAGTCAAATCAATTTAAAAGACCATCAGATTGCCCATTTGCTCACAATCCCTCTCCAAATCCCCTCTCAAATTGTACCCACTCCTGGTCATATTTTGGATATCCAAAAGCATCTTAGGATACCCCTTTGCATCATCACTCTAGTAAGTTTATTGATTTTTTGCCTTAATTATTGTTAGTATTCCATAGAATGCATGTTATAGGAAAGCCCCAAAACTATGCTTTTCATTGCTAAATCTTTGTAGAATCATACTTGTATGGTGGTTAGCTATTTGAAATGGTGTGCACACCTGTGGGTAAGTATTGATTACCCAAATTATTTTTAAAATTGAGTAAAATGTAGTGTGCATACCAAGTGCTCAATCAAATGCCCAAACAAACTCATAACTAGTTGTTTCACATTCTCAAGGCATGATCAAGTGCTTAGGAACCTTTTTCAATGTTCTTAGTGATAATTTACTATTTTGGAACATGATTTGTCCTTGAAATTAGAAGTTTGAACTATTGAAACTCTGGCCTGATCTCACCTTAAATACCACAATTGCAGTCATGGGATCGCTATTGCGGCATCGTGATCGCAGCTCAATGAACCGCGATCGCCATATTTGAGGATGAATTTTAACCTGGGCCAAAAGTCCTACAATTTAATTCTTGTATAAACACCACCACGTAAACATTCTATGAACTTTATCAGCCAACAAAGCATAGTTTGTGCATGAAAAAGTTGATGATGAATGTTGTTGTTTAATTCTCATGATTTTCAGGTTTACATCATGGGAGACTATAGTTAAGTTCATTTCATGGCCCCTGAGTGCCACACTCTGTACTATGGTGACCTTCAAAGAACAAAGCTTCTTCCAGAGAGGGGAATATGCTTTAAGAAAGTTCAGGAAAAGCTTCTGGCATTTCATGATAGACTCATGGACTGTGTTTTTCCCTATATCCTTGCTGGTCAAATGAGTAATGAGTATGACAATTCTATGCTAATCTTAGCGTGGTATCTTTTTTGGCCCCAACCATTAGGATCTAAAGGAATATGGTAAACTTTGGTGCTAAAGATATAAATGACTTCTATGGGCTCTCGAACACATACATGGATCAATTTGAGGACAAAGGGTATGAACAGAGGAGTTGGTTGGTGGAGAAGCTATGTTCGGCAAAGGAGGTCCCTTAGGTGTCTACCAAGAGAAACATCTCTATGAATGACGTCACTACTGAGGCTCAGATTTAGTTGACAATCTGGGTCTCTCCTTGCACCCACATGACAATAGTTCTAGATTTGTGGGACCGGATGATTGCTTGTATACTAGACAACATTCCTTTGAATGTTTATCGACATGTGGTCTTTTGATATAAAGTTCTTAAAGAACCACAGTAGTACGTATCTCTTATTCCCCTCTTTGATTAATGAGTTATGTAGGTGAGCAGCCATTGTAGAGTACCCTGGTAATACTTGGGTGCACCCTAGCACCCCCATTTGTCCTCTAAAAATTTAGGGTGACAGTGCACCTGGAAAGAGCAAGAAGAGAAACACCAACTTGGAAAAGTCAACATGTGAGGACCTAGAGTAATGTAGGACATCCCCAGTTGGGCCTATTAAGGAGATTGGTGTTGATTTGAGGGCTGTTTAGTAGCTTGTGTCGAGATTGACCCAGGGGCCAGGAGATCCCTCCACCACCCACCATTTATATGTGTCTTGGTCTGATTATGAGAAGTATCTAGAGGACCAGCGGATACAGGGAACCACCATTGCTAGGATTGATAGGGCCTACCCATCCTTGGCAAAGTCTCATAGAGAGCTTCGGGTTTCACATAAGATGGTGGTGAAAAGGAAGAAGAAGAGGGTTAAGTTATTTAGCAAGATGTGGAGGGGGATAAAGGGCCTGTAAAAGGTCCTAAAACCTTGAGATAGATTACCTTTTTCCAGAGTGATAACAATGATGAGCCTCTAGTTGAGTATTCCAGTCCTGAGGATGTTGGAGATAATGCAGAGTTTGAGGGTGAGAGCAGCTCTTGATGCAGTTTCAGGGAGAACCCTTATCTCTCTTTATGCTTTGTTATTTATGTAGTGAGGACACTGCAAGTTTCTTAGTTGGGGCTGCCTGTCTCTGTATTCATTTCATTTACGTCTATATTATTGAGATATTTCTAGATATTTTTTATGTTATTTTGGATGATTTTTATTTTTTTCTGGGTTGTAATATTCGGCACTCTGATGGTGTCCATATTTTCATGGATTAGTTATCTTTTGCATTTCTAGATTTTTATTTTATCTTTATTTTAGTGACATCGGATTAGCCTTTTTCTATGATAAATTGAGTGATGATATTCTTAAGGAAAAATCATTGTGAATGGATTTTAACCCATGGATGTAGGGGAAGTCTGAGTACCTATACTCAGAGCTATAAGTGTTGGCGAAGTCAGATTAGTCGTATCATTTTGGATTTGGGATTGCCATTATACCTATTACAAATTCTGAGTAGCCATATGGTTTTCCCTATGAAATCTGAAATGTGAGACGGCGGCTTGGTTTGGTGCCATAAATACCAAATTAAGTGTGGTGCAAATGCGAAGCAAACACCCCCCTCTGTTTAAATATTTTTCAAAAATCAAAGGCACGAACATGAGCGACCTTGTAACAATACTTTACCTCTTCTTATAACACAAAAGCATTGGCTTGTATAAATTGGTAGATACTCTATTTTTTCTCTAGTGGAAAGGGCAACTGAGCCCCTTTGAAGAGTTTGCATGCCATGTGTGGTGAGCATTTTTTTCTAAATATCATGCACACTTTACCATCTTGAACTTGCCTCATTATTCTCTCATGGCTAATTTTGATTATGCTTGGTCAGTGAAATGATCCTAGGCCATCTTTGTGAACATAGGAACCCACATTAGCTTCAATAGTCTACCCATGATTAGGATGTTACCCTTAATCACCCAATTTGAGCCTTTAAGCCTTTCTTTGGCAACCACATTACAATCCTTGATCCTTTCAAAGTTTATTCCTCTCTTGAATACTAGTCTCCTTGAAAATGAAAAAATGAAAATTAAGGCTAAATGCCTAAGTTGGGGGTGGTAAGTTTGGAAGAGATGACCTTCAGTCAAGGTAATTGTAAGTGGATTTATATGAGCTAAGCAAAGAAAAAGTGGAAAAGAAAGGAATGATGAAAATAAGGATGAGGCATAGATTGCAACAGAGATAAGCGAATGAAATATGCCTTTAAAAAGATGAGTAAATCAAGGTAGCTAAAATAGGCATGTGTAAAGTGTGAAATCAAAAGAAGTGTTCCATGGTCAAAAGTTGGATGAAATAGTGTGATGTAGATATTCAAGGAGGGTGTAGCCACGTTGTTCCTAAATGATATCCTACCCTTCCCCGAACCTCTGTCACAAGCTCAAAAAGACCTTCGAGATCTTCAACCAAGTGTATTCATTATAGTGGTGAATGAAAATAAAGGGAATCGTATGGTATGGTACTTGTTAGCATCGAGTTTCTTTGGGAGAGAGAGAGTTTTGCATTTAAATACTGTGTTGCATATTAGATAATTTGGTGTGTATGAGATATCCATCTTATAGGAGACATGTGAATAACTTGAGGTCGGTGATATTGTCATCTTTCAAATAATAAGGCAAAAGGAGCATAGTGGAGTTGAGGTCAATATAGAGTAACTTTTAGAGTATTAGTGATTATTGCATTGTTTCTCTTTAAGGTCCATTGCATCTTTGAGATTGTATTTCATGATGAGGGGTGTCATGAGAATACCTTTTCCCATGTTTGAAGAGCTACTTGTGGTAGCAATCAAGTTTGAGGTTATTGTGATCATTGGGTTATGTAAATGGGCTTAAATTTGCATTGTCTCATTGAGTAAGAGGCAGTGTTGCTTGAGGACAAGCAAAGGTTTAAGTTGGGGGTGTTGATGAATGGTGAATTTACCACTCATTTACATCCAAAATTTGTGCACACTACTATGATACGCATATCATGAATGCGACCAATCCATCCCCGAAATCACATCAAATTCTAACATGACCAACTCTATTAGATCAACTAACATCTCCCTACCATGGATAGATACCACATAACCTCTATATACATTTCTAGCCACAATAGTGTCACCCACTAGAGTAGACACAAAAAAGGGATCCAGAATACACTCAGGACTAAAACAAAAATGAATAGCCACATAAGGGGTCACATAAGAAAGGGTAGACCCCGGATCAAGCAGACAATACACATCACAGGAAAAGAGTTGTAATGTACCGGTGGCAATATCCAGAGATGCCTCAGATTCTTGGTGAGTGGCAAGAGCATAAAGGAAATTCTAACAAATGTCGGAGCTAGAAGTAGCACCGATTGTTGCAGGAGATAAAGATGTGACAACTGGAACCTTAATAGCCCTAATAGCAACCCTGACTGATGGACAATCTTACTATTGGTGGCCCAACAGACCACACTTAAAGTACTTATTCCTTCCATCCTCACAAAGTCCATGATACACCTTCCCACAAAATCGACATGGGGGATAAGATGGGGCTGACTAAGATTCACTGGCCTGAGATTGGGCACCTTTTACCCTAATTCCACTATTGCTCCAAAAATAATGGTCACTAGATGACTTAGAAAATGGATAATGAGCCATAGAATAAGAACCAAAATTTCCTCATGATGAGTGGTGAATTTACCACTCATTTACATCCAAAATGCATGCATAATACTATGATTTTAAGGTATGAATGAGACAAGTTTGTTAGTTAAATGCACTAATTTACATATTTTGCAGGTGCATAAGTGATGAATAGGAAGATGTAGATTTGAGATTAAAAGAAATCAAAAGGAGAAGAAAGTTGCAAAGCTAAAGACCCTACACATAATCAGGCTCACTTATCGCAATTATAATCTGAGGGTCGTGATCATAGCCAGTCAAGATTTTTCATCCTTTGCGACTGTGAGGATCTAACCGAGATCATTGCAGCTGCGATCATGAACAAGTTGCGGTGATCTCGACCTGGCGAGTTTGTGCTCAGGGTAAATTCTATCATTTTACCCAGCCGACCTCAAATCCCTTATAATGTTAAAACCCTTTCCCATTTGAGGGATCACACTTTGAACAATTGAACTTTGGCAACTTTATAACCCTACTATTTAGGGAAACTTTTGTATTTGAATTTTCCAAGTTGAGTTGGTGAAATTGGAGTGTACTTTGAAGAATATTATTATCCTCCATTATTATGGATGTTTTGAATGAACCTTATGGTATATTTCTTCCTCTTTACTTCATGAGTAGCTAAATTTCCTTGTATTAGGATTATGTTGAACCAAGGTGTAATTATGTTTAGGATATAATGTATTTGTGTATATTCTAGTTTGTTGATGATGGTTTTAACTATTTCTTGTTTGAATAAGTTGGAATTTACGACTGAACACCCCCAAATTCCTAAAATAGATTTATGGGTGAAAACCCCAAATTCTTGAAAGCTCACATCATCCTTAAAAGAAGGATATGAGTGAACTTTTGGAACCCATATCATCCTTGAAAGAGGGATATGGGTGACAAAGCAATAGTGGACAATAATGGATGTAGTTTTCTATATTTTCTCTATCTTTGAAATAAGGGTGAGCAGAGAGTTAGCTATGTCTTGGGCATCTTCCTATAAATAGTGATACCAATTGAGGTATTAGGTTGTTTTGATTGACACACTCATTAGGTACTCGAAATTGTTAATGAGTGATATTCTTGAGGCTTTGTTGACCAACTAGCCTCAAGAACTTTCAACCAAGCCTATCATATTATTAATGACTAGGATTTGTACCAAATCATCATGCACCCATGCATAACTTTCCCTTAGGTAGACATAATCCCAAGATCCTTATCATCTTTAATTTTCAATCACATTTGTTGCCTTTAGTTTGTTAACTTAAATAGACATTGATCAAGCTTTGTTCCAAATCAAACCCCCATTTTAAATTATGTATTTTACTTGGTTTATATTACGGGTATCTTTTTAGTAACTATTCACACCCATAAGACTAGAAAGATAATTTTGCTCATCGTGGATTCGACGTCAACATAAGTTAAGCTATTGACAATGATCATCCTCCACCAATTTAAATAGCATAGGTGAGCATGATCACCCCACTTCGTATTAGACCATTTTCCAGTAACTCTACTACACTGCTGCTGATCTTCTTCCAGATACAAATACCAAAGCTTCTTACTCTGCCTTTCCCCAATTTTTGTCTACTTCTTCTTTTCCTCCTCGTCCTATTGCATATAAACCACAAGTTGAGAGATATCTATGTCCTCTTTCAACAAGGCAGCCTTGCTCTCTAAAATCAGATCGCAGGATAACCCAGAAGAAAATTTCCTTATTCTAGCTCTCATGGATGACACTAGCTCAGTAGCATAATGGGATAACTGGTGAATCATCAATGCATACTCTTTCAGTCATTCTACTCTATTTCAGATTCACGAACTCTTCGGGTTTAGCCTCCCTCAACGCTTAAGAAAAGAAATGATTCAAAAAAGCACCCGAGAACTCGTCCCTTCATGCCAACTCTGGATCATTACCCATGGACATATCCCATTCCTCATACCACTGATATGTCATATCCTTCAGGTGGTATGCAAAAAATTCCATACCTCAAAGTCAAAAGAACGCATAACTCAAAAGATCTACTCCATCTCATCTATGAATCCTTGAGGATCCTACTCAACCTTAGAGTTAGTAAAGGTCAGAGGATTGATCCTCTACTTCTTGACTTGAGTAACCTCAGAACAAATCACAATGGTACCAGCAGGACCCAGCTGATATGACAGAGATGTCACCAACTGTGTCAATAGATGGATAGATCGATGAAATTTGGTATTAGAAATGTCTCCTTAGGGCGGTAGGGCATGATTATCATCAGTCCAAGGGGACCGAAGAGGACTTGTAGGGACCGGTGGAACTCCACTAGAGCAAACAAGAGCTGGAGCCCTAGAATGATTCTGAACTCCATAAGTAGAATGAGCTCTGTCAACATTGTCCTCCGAAAAGACAGAAGGGTTTCCCCGCGCATCTGATCTTCTTGGAGGTATGATCTAAAATGCGAACAAATGGGGATTAGAAGAGAATCAAGACCTCAGAGTCTATACCCCTAAATAGAACAACAAGAAAGGGAAACATTCCTAAATGATTCGTTGCCTCTCCCTTACACACCCATAAAAGACTCTACTTGAAATGGCTTTATGGATGCCTAATGAAAACAAACCTAGGCAATGATACCATCTTGTCACGACCTAAACCAAGCCTAACAGTGACGGGTATCTCAAATCCGCTGAGGACTAGAGACCACCCCCTTTACCTAGCCAAATAGGATATAACACTCCTAGCAGCGACTGAAATTCAAACATAAACCAAGATGATAAGAGAAACAAAACTAAACACAACTAATCATGTCAACATCAATACCCAATCAATAGTAACATCCATAAGGCCTCTACAAATCCAAAAACAAGCTAAGTCAGGACATGCCTCTGACCCTGATAATGACAAAGACAATGGCAATGATAATTTAATGTGAACTCTTTAATTCTAGTTTTGAAAGAAAACCAATGGAATGATCATGTCTTTTGGAAAATAAAAGCTTAACACTTCACCGCAAATGACTAACTAACCAAGCTGATCCACCTAGCACTATGCAGGAAAAGTGGGATTGGATTTGAACCCTATATCATATGGTGATACAGTGTTCGGAGATTGTTAGTAGGTTGAGCACTAGCAGGTAAATTAGGGATAAGGATAAATTAATGAAAATTCAGAAATCCAGTTCAAGTCAATGTATATGTTCACATATATGTGTGCATACATATGTACTTATATAAAATATTAGGATAGGGAACAAGGATTATCATGTACTTTAAAACTTTAGCGTGGATTGTGTAGCTTAACCGTCATATATCAGTACCCACGGGATATATGGGCCTCAGCTCTCACCCTCTAGTTAGGCCACAGTGTGTGTAGCCACATGAACTGGAGAATAATCTTATATATATATATATATGCACGGGGGACTTGAACCTCCCAACTACAGATGATGGTGACTTAAGCACCCGATCATATGATGTATTATGGGGCACTCGAACCTCCCAATCATATAATAAGGTGGACTCGAACTACCCAATCATAAGCAAGTGTACTCAAACCCCATGTTATTTAGACCTTTGCGCCGGCAAATGCGGTTCCCAGTAATAGTCCCTCGAGATCGTAAATTTCATAGCCCAGCTACATAATCCTCTTTTATCATGCATTCCAATTAATTAAATACAATACACATTTAATCATACACTGTTGGTATTGTTATACCAACTACACTTGAAAGGTAACATCAACGTTCCATTACAATTCCATTAACTTGGGAAAACAACTTTATTTGTTCATTAAATCAAACCATAATGTTTTAATAACCTCTTTATATCATGCAATTCTTCCAAAAAATGTTCAATGTAATTTTACTCGTACTTAAAACTATTTTCACAAAATTGGGTTAGGGTTATTACCAATTTAGTTGCCAATATTCACAAAATTTGGGGAACTCACAATCCCCTAGTTTATTCACCAAACTAATACATGAAATTGATTTCAAAACCACTATTTAAGACATAAAAAATGCATATGTAAAAATGAAACATCACATAAAAAACAATCATTTAAAACCCTCAACCCATGTTCCAAAACCACCATCAAAACCACATGGAGAACTATTTAAATCACATGCTTTCACAATGTAATAGTTGGGGAAAAGTAACATGCCTGAAATAAAGAGTCATGGAGAGAATTTGACCTTGGGAGCTCTAATTGATTGACTTCTTAGAAACCCAAAGTATCTTGATCTTACGAGAATTGAGAGTGATTGAAAAGTTGTTTCAATTTGTTTTGGAGTAATAATGACACCCTAAGGGGGTTTAAGTTGTGGGTCATGATTTGGGGAAAAGGAAAAATGTTCAAAGTGCCCTTAATTAAAAGCTGAAAAATTGTTGCCAGTGACTATGAGTCACTATACAACTTGTAAGAACACATTACGAATTGTCACCACGAGTCATAGTCAAGACAATAGCTGAAAGACCCTTCTTGGGTGGCCCTACAATTTACATCGTATGACTCATCATGTAACCCCATGACTCGTAGGGTAAAATTCATAGTCAAGACAAAAACACTTGGGGCTCACACTAGTTTTGCTATGGATGGGACCATATGACTCGTTTAGAGTATTTTGGACTTGTTGGGAGCCATTTGTGATCAGGAGAGTAGCTTAGGCTAACTTTTATTGGATACCCAATAATTGGGGTCCTATGACCCGTAATGACATGTTATGACTCATAGGATGAGTCATAGTCAGGATTGTAAGTTTAAAACTCAAAATTTTGTTGTGGCCAACACCTGGGGTGTCACACTCACCAACCTCAAACCATCCGATAGGAGACCTATACCTCATAGGTTAGTTATCAAACCAACTACCTCCAAAATCAATCACATATACCCTTAATATATCTTTGAAGGTCTGGACAATCCATTTTGCTTGTCCATCTATTTGAGATTGGAAGGCGGTGCTAAGGTTTACTTTAGTCCCCAAAACCTTTTGAAACGAATGCCAAGAGTGAAAATAAATTTATGTACCCCAATCTGAAATAATGAAAATAGGAGTACCATGCAATCTGACTATCTTCTTAATAGCTTAGCATAATCCTCTCTAGAGTAGGTAGTACTTACCTGTTAGAAATGAGTAGACTTAGTTATCCTATCTACAACAACCCAAATTGAGCCGTATTGACTGCAGGAGACCCATAATGACTTCCATATTGATTTTCTCCCACTTCCCAATAGGTAACTCCATCTATTGAGACATGCCATCGGGCCTCAAGTGATCTGCCTTCACTTGATGATAAACCATATATTTAGCCACAAAGTTAGACACATCCTTCTATAGATTCTTCCACCAATAGATTTCTTTCAAGTTTTGGTACATATTCATCAAACCTGGATGAATAGTATACCTTGACTCATGGGCCTTTGTTAAAGTTCTTTCTCGCAGCCCATCAATATCAGGAATACAGAACCTACCTTGGTACCTCAGGATACCATCACCAATAATCTCAAAGGCCATAACCTTTTACCATCCTACATCATTCTTATTTTGCAATAGAATAGGATCCAAAGATTGTTTCTCCTTTATCTCAGAACCAAGAGATGATTTAACCACTTCTTGAACAATCCCTCATTCATCCTCAAAGTTCAAAAGATGAACTCCTAAATTATCCATCCAGTGAATGAATCTTCTTTTCTCCTCATCCACATGAGATAAGCTCCCCATAGACATCCTACTAAGAATATCAAAAACCATATTAGCTTTATTTGGATGGTAGTGAAGAATCATATAATAGTCCTTTAGCAATTCAATCCACGGCCTCTAGCGAAGATTCTACTCCTTCTGAGTAAACACATACTGGAAGCTCTTATGACCAGAATAAATGTCCAAATGCACCCCATACAGATAATGATGCCAAATTATCAAAGCAAATACCATAATCGCCAACTCCAAATCGTGAGTCTGATGATTCCCTTCATAAACATTAAGTTGTCCAGAAGCATAAAACACCACCTTACTATGCTATATCAACACAAATCCTAGTCCCGCAGGGGACGCATCACAATATACAACAAAACTATTTGTACTCTCAGGCAGGGTTAAAACTAGCACAGAATTCAACTTACCCTTCATGATAATGCCTAAGCTACACCTTTAAATCAAAGATTATATAGTCCCTGTCAAATATAATAACCCAACAAAGGTTGGGATCGAATCTCAAGGGAATACATGGAATTATAGGTCTTACTTGCTTAATCAGCGGATAGAACAGGAAAAGTAAATGGGGGGATTGTAGTGACAAATTTGAACACATAACGAATATCAAACCTGGTTGTAATTAGTCATTGATGAACACTACGATTGTTTTTCCCCTGGCTTCTTAACTCAGTAGGCTTATCATTCTTTATTGAACCAACTCGATACTTTGCATGCAGAATCTGATAAATTATGTACCATCAACTATCTTGTGGACTCATTAATGGATTTAACCCTTTACCTTTTGACTTGTGGGATGACTCATTACTAATCATTATCCTAGATCCTAGTAAACTATTACCTTTTGAGTCTTAAGTTCTTAGATGACAGATAACCATCTTACATAGATAATTGCATTGGCATAGATCGACAGTTAAACTTCAAATTAATATTGTGATTGTCATTTCTTAGTCACTACTCCTCTTTTGTAGTATGTAGCAATAATCTAGGCAGGATCCTAACATTTGCATCCGCTAAGACAACTATTAGACTAAAGATAATACAATACATGCATGGGTATCGATTAAGAAAAACTTAGAACTTTCCCTACTTCATCAATCTACCAGGGTTTTCACAACTCTAGCTAAGTGTTTTAGCCACTCATGCTTTTGAAATGATCAACAAAATTCATAATTGAATCCATTAAATGATATCACAATAATCAATAAGTAAAAACCAAAAAATTTAACTAAATTAACTACCAAAATCAATACAAAGGAATTCTAAGACCAAAGTCGAATCTAAAAATTAGAATATATATTTTTGAGTATATGAAGTACATCCCGTACTAAAAACACAAAAAGGGTATTTATAGTACACCAGGAAACCCTAAAAACAAAACATACCTAAATACATCATATCTAACAAAACAACCTAAGAAACTTGTATATTTTTATAGTTTTAAGCATTGAAATGCTATATTTCTATAGCATATCACTTCAACTTCTCAAAACTACCCTCCCAAGTATCATACCATAAGAATTTAAATTTTTTCTGAGTTAACTTTTTCAATAGGGTAGAAATAGAAGAGAAACTCTCCACAGTTTTTCAATAGGGTAGAAATAGAAGAGAAACTCTCCACAGTCCTCCTACAATACCGAACCAAGCCTAAAAAGCTCCAAATGTCGGTTGGATTCATGGGTTTGGGAAACTTCTTAACTGCCTCAACTTTTTGTGGATACACCATGAAACACCTAGACTTAGAACTATTTAAAAACTTCATATTTTAGTGTCACTAGTTGGGTATGACTAGGGGATTAATTTGTACCCCTTAAATATAAGTTGTATCCTTCTTTCCTCCCCTCTCATATCCTAGGCAGTGTGGTGAGGGTCACTTACTATCCTAGGTATGAGTAACCCTCCCCTCAATAGTATCTAAGGGTATGAGTCACACCTAGGTGAGTCATATAGAGTGAGGTCTTAGCTTGGAGTGGATTGTTCTTGTTAAGATTAGAGCATACTAGTTAGGGGTGAGTCATACCCTTTGGATACAAATCATGGGTGTATGGCCGTTTCCTTAACATTGTGTGTGACCTAGGAGAATCTAAGGTATAAGTCAAGGTACCACTCGTACCCTAGGGTATGACTAATTAAGTGAGTCATGTGGTGAGTCGTACCCCTGGACGAGTTTAATTTTCAGCTTTTAACTAAGGTCCTTGTGGTTATTTCCTATGTCTAAACCCTAAGCCCTCTTATTATATAAGTGTGTGTATCCTCCTAAACACCCATTTTGATGGATCAAACATCCTAAACACTCTCTCAAACTCATTTTTAAAGAATTGGAGGCTAGGGTTTCAAGAGTGGTCTTTAAGAGGCAAAAGGGAGTTAATATTCTTGGTGATTCATCTTATTTAAGGCATGTAACTCTTCCCCTTGCTAAATAACTCTAAACCTATGTATTTAACACTTGAATTAGTAAGTGTACATGGTGGTTTTGAAATCAAATGAAAAGGGTTTCGTTGCCTAATGATAAATAATGATGATTTTTTCTTAGACTTATGTTTATACATGTTATTGGTGGTAGTTTGAACACGTGAATGCTTGTTGTATGTGGTCTGACATGTGGGTCTTTAGTAACCCTAGTCTTGATGATTTCTACCATGAAATGGGCATTGTTAAAGGCATGGTCACAAGGTGTTTGTGAGAATATCTAAGTAAGATATCTAGTTACATGATGATGATGCTTTGAACTAGGGAAATGTCCCAATATGTATGAAAGGTTGATAGATGATATAGTGAAGGTAAATGAGCAATGTATTATATAATTGATTACCTTGATGGTTTGATGAATAAGAAGGGGGTTAAAGTCCTTAAAATAAAAATAAACTTGAATTGTGTGTTGAATTAAATTATGGTATAGAATTGCTAATGAAGTGTGAATGTCTGATATGGGTCTTGAGGACCATAGTTTGAATTGTATGATGAGTTGAATAAGGCATTGACCTATTGAAATGGTTGATCAATGAATTCTCCCATGAGGACCATGCGGTCATGCTAGTGTTGGATTGGCTAAATGGGTTAAAGTCCTTATGTGTGGAATTAAATGTACGTATATACATGGACAAAGGGTTAGAGTCCCAAAGTTAACTAATGATAGTAGTGATGGATTGAGGCTAAAGTCTCTTTCCTAATAAAATCACTTATGGTTAAAGTCCCTTGCATAATGAGATAATATGAGGTTGAAGTGCCTCTCCAAATGAATTGCTTGGGGTTAGAGTCCCTTATCTAATATGGAATAAGGTTAGAGTCCTTAGCCTAATGTGTGAGTATGTGGTTATAGTCCCATACTTAAATGAATGCGTGTGAGTAGTTAGAGTCCCTTACTTATATGAATGTGTGTGAGCGGTTAGAGTCCCTCACTTAAATGAATGTGTATATGGTTAGAGTCCCTTAAATGATGATATGTGAATATGGTTAAAGTCATATGATTAATGATAAATGCTTGAATCTATAAATGTGGAAGCTTGTACTCCTTCATTGCATGTATGATGAATAAGTGTGTCCAAAGTGTTGATAAGACTTGTCCCCTTGGTTAGCATGTGGTATGTCTATATGCATGGTTAAGGTAATGAATATGATTGAATACGATATATATTGACTTCTTGTTGAATAATGATGCTATTTTATCCTTATCCTTGAGTACATGCTAGCGTTCCAACAGCTAACCATCTTCGGATGTGATGTCTCCACGTGACATAGGGGCCAGAGCATCTTCTTCTCTTCCTACATAGTGATTAGGAAATCGAAGTGGTTCCTGCATTGACTAAGGAGTGGTGAGATTCCTTATTTATAAGGAATTCATTCTTGGTCCCCTATCATTAGACATAGTATTATTTTGACTTGGTTTGGCTATTTTTAGGGGCTTGTCCTGACATATACATTGCTAAACTTTGGTTAGAGGTATTGTGAATGACTGTGGAGTTTAGTATATTGGTTAGTTGATGGATCTAATAAAGTGTTTAGACATGTCTAAGTTATGACTTGTAGTAGTTTTCCTCTATCTCATTATATGGTCTGGATTCACCCAGCCCATGTGATTGATGTGATAATTGTGATAGATTATTGGGGAAACCTTTGGTTTATGTCGGCTTGAGGTACCCCTATGACATGGCTCGGTTTTGGGGCGTGTAACACCATGATCCTCTCACTAGAGATAACATGCCTGAGAAAAGTCACAACATTCAAACAAAACTCATACTTAAAGAATTTAGAATACAACCTTTGATTCTTAGAGTTCGTAACACAATTCGGAGGTGATTGGCGTGATCCTCTTCACACTTAGAATACACTAAAATATCATCAATAAACACTTCCACAAAACATCCAAAAACTGCCTGAACACTTGATTCATGAGATCTATAAAAGCAGCAAGAGCATTAGTCAACACAAATGACATAACCAAGAACTCATAGTGACTATACTGGGTTCGGAAAGCAGTCTAGGGAATATAAGTTTCCCTAATCTTTAACTAATGATAACCCAAATGAAGATCAATCTTGGAGAAATATCTAGCACCCTAAAGTTGGTTAAAGAGATTGTCAATCCTAGGAAGAGGGTGCCTATTCTTTACTATCACCTTATTCAATTAACGGTAATCTATACACATTTGAAGGGGTCCATCTTTTTTTCACACGAAAAGCATCGAAGAACCCCATGGAGAAATACTAGGACGAATAAATCCCTTATTCAAAAGATTCTTTAACTGCTCTTTTAACTTTTTCAACTCAACTTGAGCCATTCTATATGGAGGGATAAAGATAGGACGAGTATCTGGTAGGAGATTAATCTCAAAGTCTATTTCCCTAATGGGAGGAATGCCAGGAAGTTCCTCAGGAAACACTTCATGAAACTCATTCACCATAGGGACAGATTGTAAAGAAGGAGCCTCAAAACTAGAATCCTTAACCCAAACCAGATGATATAGACACTTCTTGGAAATATACTTTTGGGCCCTAAGATAAGAAATAAACCTCCCTTTAGGCACTAGGTAACTTTACTGCCATTCGATTACTGGTTTATTAGGGAATTGGAAACTAACTTTTTGGGTCCTATTATCCAAAGAAGCATAGCACGAATGATGCCAATCCATCCCCAAGATTACATCAAAATCTATCATATCCAGCACTACCAAATCCACCAAGGTCTCTATATGAGACACCACACAGCCTCTATAGATCTTTCCATCCACAACAGACTCACCCAGTGAAGTAGAAATAGAGAAAGTGACAGCACACATAAAAGTATACATGGTCTACCAAGTAAAATAGTGGCCTTAAAGAAAGCTAAGTATCGATCCCATAGAGACTTGTTCCAACAACTATCAAATTCTAGTTCACTTATTAAGATTAACTTGATGCAAAGTAACCAAAAAGATTTTCGATATTAGTAAAACTATACGTAAAGTAAATAGTGTATAAAGTAAAAGACTAAAGACAATCAATAGAGTAAAGCCCAGGGTTAAACAACTTCGAACAATCATACTATGCTATAGAACTTAATTTGTTAAATCGTTTATCTTAGTTGTTGATTCATAAGGTTTATTGCATGATCATGGTATCCCGACCCCTAATCCTCTACCTAACTTGAACATTACAACTACATCGTTGAGCGGGGATGTTATAATCCAATTAGGTGATTAAATCTATCACCCTACATGTGAACCAAGAAAGGCTTCTAGGTACATCCCTGTCCTAGATGCTAATTGAAATTCCATATTTCATAAAGAAATAAGCACCCTACTTTGTTTATACCCATGTTCAATCTTTCTATTCCCCTCCCGAGATCAAAAGGTCTACAATATGTGTATTCTAAGGTTAGGTACTCCTTAAATTTATTAAAGCAAGGATAAATAAACAACAAAAAATGATAAGCAAATCAAACAAAATCAATTCAAAATGATAGTAGTCAAGTTCTTGGCTTTAACCTCAAAAAGGGGGTATTTAGCTACTAATTGACATAATTATGATCCAAATACTTGAATACATATTCAAAGCAATTAAAAAGCTAAAGTTAAAGAAGAAAAACCCTAAATAAAGTGTTTAGCATCCCCTCACAATGCTCCAAGACGTCAAAACGTAATCAACAAATTTTTTAAAGCTTTGTATTTATAGTAGAAGAGGTTTAGGTCATGTAGGACTTGAATAGGCGATGCGGCCTTATGAGAACCATACTATTGTAATACCTCAATTTTCGAGAACCAGAATGCCACACGGTGCTTATGATCCCGAAGGACCACAAGCTAACCCTTTTTCTGATATCTGTACCGATTTACTGCATAATATAATAAAATACATGCGAAAACTGGCTAACACTTGCCATAAGGTTCAAACATCTAGAAATATACAATACCTTAAACCACACACTAATACATCTATCTGAAAAGCCTCTACACTGCCTGAACTGTGGAGTTGAAGGGACAATTCCCCCAACTAACTCCGTCTACTAAAATCAAATACTGTACTAACAATATCCTCGGATGATGAGGACTCATTGGTGCACCCACTGCTGCTATACAAGTGACTTCTAAGATGCTCCAAGTTTCACTTATCTGAACCTATGGTGCCCCAAAATAAAATAACACCATAGCACGAATACATCAGTACTAAGATGTACTGAGTATGCAAGCAGGGAAGGCTAAATGCAAGGGCTTATGCATGAACATTTAATCAACAGAATAATCATGAGAATAAAGAACGAGTACACATATATGAATGCACAATTCAAAACCACTATAACAATTATAACGACTCCAGATACCACAACTCGAATACCACTTTACTGTCCTCAGAACTCACTACTGTACTGGGGTACTGCATTACTGAATCAAAGAATACCAACACTGATCAACCGAATACACTCACACCCCTGACTCCTAAAGATTTATACTGACACAAAAGCTGTGGGAAGTAGTTACATAACTCACCATGACTCCTCATAAGAAATTGAATATGTGGGGGTGCACACAATAATTTGAATAATATCTTTGATTTCGTAAAACATGCGTACGGAAAATGAAGACTCACATGGCTTGAATTTCACTATCCATACTTCTCATAATATTATAGAGAGGAAAACATAAGTAAAATCCCATAAATCATCATAAAATTATTAATATTCATCATAAATTCTCATGACTCATCATAGACAACCAAACTCATCAACTCAAGACTTGGAGCGACTCGATAGTTTCAAGAAACATACTCTTATGGACAGGGGAGTTTTCTATAACCGACAACCCCACGTGAGCCGCGTGGAATACTAATGTTTGCCCTCCTAGGGAGAGCACCCCCATTGATAAGAGTGTTGTACTCTTGGCAGGAAGTACAACCTTAAAGCTTTCATAATCACAATTCAGCTCTCTGGCCAATAATATCACCATCAACAACCCTACGGTGGCATATAGGTTTGGGGAAATACCAAATTTCCCTCTCGGTGCTAAGTAATACTCCCCGACTAGCTCAGAACGCGTTAGAAAATCCACCACACACCACAAGGGTCTATCATAAAGACCAAATCAAATCTCTTTCTCATTTATCAAATCATATCAATTTGTGGATTCCTAACTCAACACATTTTAGCTCAAAACATTTTAATTTTCCTCAATATCAACATGGTATCTATAACACATCATTTCGTCTCTGCGAGCTTAAAATCAATATAAATCATCCCGACTCTGCAGATG
The DNA here is from genome assembly GCF_002878395.1 of Capsicum annuum. Lineage (NCBI taxonomy): Eukaryota > Viridiplantae > Streptophyta > Magnoliopsida > Solanales > Solanaceae > Capsicum > Capsicum annuum. The sequence goes on along the minus strand of NC_061122.1, from coordinate 71,865,225 downwards.
CAAATCATATTCTCAAATAATCATTCTTTCATTTCAATATTCAAATCATGACAATAGCTTTTGAAAAGCATTTAAGATCTTCAAATCATAGTAAGATTTTGTATGTCGTAATGTAACGCAAATCATGGCTCTTATATCAAGAATCCTCAAAAAAAATAATTTCATAGTAGTGGTATGCAATTTATGGCATAAAATCTCAATTCAAGAAAACAAGATAATAAGGTTATTATGTATACCAATATTAGACGATTCAAAGTTCCATAAATCAAATCTTGAAAACACTTGAAATATCAACTCATGGTAGAAATATGAAATTCACCATATCAAATCATAACTTGGGAATAATAAAGTATTCAGGTACATCAAAGCTTAAACAATTTATATTTTTCATAACCTCATAATTGATAATTAAAACATCTTGGGTATTTACCCACTTTACAAAATCATTAAATTCCAATGATAAAATCAATTCTTTGGGCACAAGAATGAAAAGATATTATTGTTCGAAACCCCACATACTATGTTCTCATGGAATTCATGTTAAGTTCTCAAATCATCAGAAATTCATCGACCATAGCACGACTAAGATTATCGCGGAACTGACTCAGCTCAGACCAGCAGACCATTTCGGGCATACGTACCCACATCAATCAATAACATAAGTAATACGTAGTATACAATAATGCATACTCACATGCCCACAGGCCATCATGCACCATGTATTCATTAACACCTCACAGCAATCATTTGAAGATCATATTCATATACAAGTATTGGGATCTCATGCCATTACATCGTAGATCATTAATCAAGGATGCATATGGTTAAGGAAGAATAGAACATAACATAGTTCATTCAATCGGGATACACACAAATAACATACATTCAACACATCATGGTTCACTTCTCAAGGTTCTTTCCTTTATGATCTTGATATATGCAATTCAACCCATAATTAGACATTTCATACTTAGTGTGGCCTAATGGCCTTACCATTTCCCTCAAGCATCATAGTAAACACGTAGCATGCAAATATGGTATGAACTCATCACTTCAATCACAACGGGTCATACGATCCATTCTTCTTCAACTAGGCATTTCTACAATTACCTTGCATGCAACATTTAGGCATAGGTCAGTATGAACAATTACATGTGCTACAACACCATCAGTCATCTTAATTCCACCAACTAAACCCCTCGTCCACACTTACAACCATATCATAAGCCTTCCACAAAACATCCTCAATTTTAGACAATAACATAGAGTTCATGTTGAACGTATACATAGAAAGTAGTCTAGTCATTTAGAATTTATTATATTCTAAGAACGAAAATTTATAGCCTCTTAGACAATTCCACAAA